>NC_048303.1:106216548-106354671 GCF_013100865.1 Trachemys scripta elegans
GGCCGGGCCAGTTTTATTTACCTGCTTACGTGGCAGGTTTGGCCGATCGTGGCCCCCACTGGCCGCGGTTCGCCGTCCCGGGCCAATGGGGGCGGCGAGAAGCAGCACGGGAGAGGGATGTGCTGGCCGTGGTTTCTCGCCATCCCCATTGGCCTGGGACGGCGAACCACGGCCAGTGGGGGCCGCGATCAGCCGAACCTGCCGCGTAAGCAGGTAAATAAAACTGGCCCGGCCCGCCAGAGTGCTTACCCTGGCGAGTCGCGTGCTGAACGTTGCCGACCCCTGATATAAGTGTTTATCTCAGCTTGTTTCTGTGAATTTGCAGGTGCAGGTTAAACTGATACAAGCCAGGTTTAAACTGATGTAAGAGTGCCCCCGGACAAAATTGCACCAGTTTAGCAAAATCAGTATAAAATCATAACTTTAGTCATATTGGTTCAATTCTGTGCATAGACTTGGCCTAATAAGGGAAGTTATCAGATGATGCAGAAAGGATGATGTGGAATGCTCACAGTTAACAAAGTAGGAGCTTCATTCACTTGTGGGATTCTGCTTGCAGACACTGATGCTTCAGATGTTTTTTGGTAGAGTAATGTATAAATGCTTATCCAGATGAACAGGCAGAACGCAGGTTGCGGGTCCCAATTGGGGGGGGGGGAAGTGTGACCAAAGGGGGCTTAATGGACACAAAATGCTCACATCCCTTGCTTCACTGAAAGGGACTGGATCCATTTTTTGGCATGAGTAGCTGCCAGCTCACTAGAGACAAAGTTAGGTAGGTTATCCCAAACAGATGCCAATCAAACTCCTTTATGTCAAACCAACATATATTCTCGGCATTTTCAACAGTTTTTCCCAAAAAACATTTTAGAAATGTGTTAAGAGTTTTAAAACATTTTTATTGGTGTTTTGTTCCATATCCCTTTGCTTGTTAAAACAGGTTGTCTGGCTTTGTAGCCCTGGGCCAAATTCGGAGGTAGTGAATAAGGATTGTGTACGTTACATTTACAACCATTTACAGACATATAAAGTAATATAAACTGGGTTTGAGCTAGATCAAGAGGTAAATTAAATTAGGATATGACATTTGTGTGGATATATTGGATGTATTAAAAAAAAAGGAATACAGGCATGGGTATGCTTTTATAAGGTGCTTTGTACCTATTCAAAACATGGAAGAATTTCTAAATACGTTGATGAACAAAAAGAGCCCAGTGACTTTGTTATCTGTAAGGAAGAACATATAAGATATCATCTAGTAGTTGGGATGTTAAGGAACTTTCAGAAAAAAACACAGTTAATGTCTGAGCTAACCCTGGAACAGGGAGTAGAACTGTCTCAGAAGTCTGAAATAGTAAAAATTCATATTACTCAGTAAAAAAGTAGCAAACCAAAAATGATTATGGCAAATAGGGAAGCAGTATTGGGGGGGGGGAGTTTGGGGGTATAGGCACCATGTCTGTTGAAGGAAAGGAACCAAGGAGGTATCTTAAACAGGGGTGAGTCTTACCTCTTTTCTAGGATTTTTGATCAGAGACAGCTTTATGAACAGACATGGACTGCTAATTTCAACATTACTGTTATTAAATTTTAATATGATGTAGGGGCAGTGGTGACTGATTTATAAAAAGACGTTTAAAGCGATGAGCCCTAGCCCTCAGTTGGAAGAGGCCTGGGTAGTGTAGAAAAGTGGCCTGGGTCAATGCAAAGCTTTTACTACCTACAAAGGCAAGGCGTATGTGTCTAATACCTTTGTTATTTGTGAGGCTGTTGCAAATAGCTTTCCAGATTGAACCAAAGCCACTGAGATGGGCCTCATATAACATAAAGAGGAATGGGACAGTGTTTGTCATAAGTGGCGTGCTGAAAGGATGTGAGGCTGAGAGATGCCAAATCTGAGAGATTTTAGGCTTTCTTCTTCAGCCGTGAGAGTGCAGGCCAAATGTCATCCAATCTAAATCAAGAGGATTAGTACTTCTAAAAATGAATGGGAAAAATATTGGACCACACCCTCTGTCACTGAACATAGTTGCATTCTGAGATCCTTCATGATTAAGACTGATTGAGGTACTCAGTATAGAAGTAAGAGTTTTTTGTCCTAAATTGGTTGTAAACCCAGCTGAATTATGATGTGATAAGTAGTGGTACTCACTCCACACCCTTAATGAAAGGAGAGAATCATACTGAGAAAGGTTCCTTAAACATTCCGAACAGACGTTCCCATCTTTAGGATTTGGTAGTCTAAGTGAATTAACTGGACAAAACTCTTTTTTTCCCTTGCTTTTCTTGCCATACTCTTGCCCTCAAGAAAACTGTTTTTTTTTTTTTTGTTGATTCAGACAAAAGCTAGTAATATATACTCAGAGAAAATCAGAACTGTATCCAAAATTTCCAAAGAATTCTATATATTTAATTAACATGACAACATGAAGATAAAAATCATACTAGTCTATTTTAATTGGCCTCTGTGTGTGTTGCATCATCTTAGATTCTCTTATTCGCCATTAGCTATATTTTGTGTCCATTAAGCCCCTTTTGGTCATACACACACACACACACACACACGCCAATTGTTAAATTCATTGTTAAATTCAGTGTGAATTTCAGCAATTAATGTAGGGGAATCTGGGAGAAACTAAATTGATGAAACATACATGTATGGGTGGAAGGGGTAATTATACAACTTTAAACTCTCCTTATACTCATTCATAGCCATACCACAGCCCATCTTGTGCAACAACACAGGGCAGTACAGGAGCATAAGGCACCCCCTTACCTCAGTGAGTTAGCTACCCACGTAAGTGAGGAAGGGGAAGCATCCTTCACGCTCCCAATCCTGTGCAGGTGGACAGAGAACGGCTAGAGTCTTGGCTTTGCCTCTAGCAATGCACCAAGCAGCATAGCTCTGCCAGAGCACCAGAGGAGAAACATTGCATCAGGTGTAGGGCTTGTACAAAGTACGTCTCCCCCAGAACAGGAGGATAACTGATGGGCAGACTGCTTATCACCCAGGGTGTTCTTAGGGCAGTGCAATAACATGCTGCCTCACATGCAGGGCACTTGTTAAAGCTACAAGTTAGCCCTTAGATTCACTTGTAAATTTGGCCATATGAATTTAACAGCACATGTCTTGGAGGGAGAGGAAAATGTTAATTAATAAATGTTAGAAATTTCTAAAAACTATCCAACATCCCAGGATTTGCCAGGGCTAGAAAGAAATTATGTATCCCGCTGAAATATCAACTTTCACTGGTGTTAAATTCCTGTCTGTTTTCTGTGTTTCTGAAAGCTCACGAGATACCTAACTTTAAACCCACCATGGGTGCCAGGCTGGATGTTGCTTATCCTGGAACTCACTTTAATCAATGCTGTTTCTGGAAGACATTCCATGTTTAGGAGACAGAAAGAAACATTTCTTTAGCAGGTTGATTTTTGTTTAAATGGCAGCTGTGTGAATCTGCTCAGAGGCTTGGAATGTTATCTTAAATCCTTTGGATCCCAGTGGAGTTTTGCCAGAACAAGTAAGGACTGAATAAAAACTTAGCAAGGAGCTCTGGATTTGCGCCATAGTAACTAACATGATTCTAAGGAAACAATGGAGAGACTCTAAAAAAAGAAAAAGATATGTGATGTTGCAGGGCACTATAAAGATTTTAGTACCCATTGTAAGTAATAGGGTCAATGCAGCTTCCAAGCAATAAAATCTTTGTAGCTCCCCACATTATCATGATGATACACTGTGTTTTTTGGTATTTGGGAATAGTTTCAATTATGTGACCTGTTGATAGCAAGTAATAAAGTCTTTTTCCAGTTCCGCCCATTTTTATAGGTCCAGCACTATAGATCTAAGATGAGCTATTTCTTTTAAAGCAAAAAAGAGTATTTAGTATTTTACTGGGGAAAGATTTAGGATTACCTTAGTTGTCAAGAGACCTTTTAAAAATAATTTCTGACATTTTATTACCTAGTTGCGTAAAAATCTTTTGTAATTTAGTGCAAGTCTTAGTTACTCTATAGGAATATCTCATCCATTTAGCCTTTTTTTTATGAAAAAAATGTGTTACACTAAACTTCCCTGTACCTAGGTTAGATGAAAGTCTTTTCTCCAGCTTGTAAGTAAAATTCAAAAATATATCCAGCATCTGCAACCTCCTGGGATGTAATTGATTGTGGCATTATTTTGTAGGTGGTGACCAAAAGGGAATGTGATATTAATACAAAAATATTTTCTTCAGCAGCAAAAGACTCTTTGAACTTAACCTTGTGTCCTCCATTTATTCCATGATTAGAAGGCATTAAATGTTTTGATGAGCTGTCATTTTGTAATTTATGTAAGTTCTGTGTCCTCATTGTAAAACACCATTTCTTGAATCTCCTGTTGTCATGGTTACTCTTCTTGCCATTGGCCAACTAACATTTAACCTTTTTTCCCCTCTTTGCCGCATTAAAATGGAGCAGTAAACCTGACAGGTGAGAAGTGAAGAACAATTGCCCTCCATTTACACCAAAAAAGAAAAAAAAAGAGGAAAAAAGTACAGACAGTTTATCATGATGATGATTTAAAACAGAATTTTTGTCAGTCTAAATGATCTTGGACAGATACATATAAAATATAAAGACAGCCTGATAGTGCTCTAGATATTTTATAACGTTTACAACACTGAAAAGGCATGAGGCATTTATAGCAGTGTTTCATCTTTTAACTAAAAACAGTTTTTTTTTTTCATATCTTATATTTTCCTCAGTTACAATTTCAGGTGATAGTACAAATCAATTTATGAGAGTTCTTTGGTCAAGTTTAAAATGGTGTTCATGTCTCAAAATGGAGCTTTGGAAGAACTGGGAATTATGTACTGTAGTGGGTTAATGCACTTTTAACAACCTGGATGCAATCCTGACTTACAGTAGGTCACAAGTAAAAATAAATGGATGATCTCATCCTAGTCCTTAGAGGGTAGTCCTTCACATCATAAATCCTTTTGAACCCACACAATCTGATGCAATTACTATAGCATTCTCGGGTCTAGAGAGAGACAGAATTAGAATAACTCTAATTAAAACAAACAAAAGTACATTGTTCTACAGTAAGTGCCCCAAACGCTGCAGTTTTAGCGTTACTGTAGCATTTGAGGCTATTTATGTTTACTCTAACATTTGAAGCTGTCGTAGGATACTATAGTGCTTTTTAATATAGAAACGGGGGTTGTGCAGGTCAAAGCTGATATGCACTAGCAGAGCTATATGTGTAAAAATGCAAATGATGTCTGCCTCTAGGCAGTTCTCCTAGTCCTTCACTTTTTAAGAGCACCAGATAAAAATAAACATTCTTCTTAAGAATTGAAAGAAAAGGGAATACACATATCAATGTAAAAACATTAATGGGTTTGGTACTAAATTTGGATAAATATTTATCCACAATTTTGTATATGTAATGAATTAACAGTTCAACCTCCCAAATTTGTAGATTCAAATCAAGTAACTAAATGTCTTGCTACCCATTTTATACACTCGATTTCCATTTGCTCTTGCAGATAAAGGTTTTGTATGTTAAAAAAATAAATTAAAAAAAGCCTTTTGAAGCTGGATTGAGGTCCTCTAGGAAATTTAGCCCAGTGACATTTACTTAACTGAATTTTCATGAAAATCTGTTTTACCCCCTTTTTCAATGAAAGTGTCTTTTTTTTTTTTTTTAAATGAAACTGCATGTCTAAAAATACTAGAAGTGAGGGCCTGGCAGTCATGGAGCTCTTCTGGAAGCACATAGTGAGGTGGTTATAGGGTAGATTGTTCTGTGTCTGCCCACTGAAGGCCTTGCATAGCACTAGTTGTTTTAAATTTTGGATGGCACCTAAATGATTCACTGATGGTCACCAGATACTTTATTAAATAAATGAAAGGTGTAGAACTTGTTGAGTTTGGGACCTTTTACATTAATTCTTATGGCCTCAATTTTGACACCCAGGCTTATTGTCCATCTGTCCAGGATTTTAGAATGGCACACATCACCATGGCCTCTGAACTATGCTAACTAGTGCCAACTTGTAAATAGACCCATTGATTTCATGAAGCAAAATGTGCAGTAGTGTGGGTCCCTGTGCTGTTTTTTTTATTTCATAAAGTTTAAAGTGATTTCATTGGGGCTACTCACTGAGTGAGGTACTACTAATGGATGACATCCTGGCAAAATGTCCATGGACTTCACTTGCACCAGCTTTTCTCCCAGTATGATTAAGGATGGCAGAATCTGACTTTATAATTTTATCTCTGACCAGGGGGAGGGGGGGGGGGGGAGGGGGAAGCCGGTACAAATTACCAGGGCCTAGCAGTCCAGAAGGGGGCCCGGGGCCCAGCTTCCCCCCCCCCTAGTCGGCCCTGTTTAGCCGGTCTGCCCTTGCTGGGGGGCCCGAAAAAATTTTTTCTCTGGGGCCCGAACCTGTTCTCAGCGGCCCTGTCTCTGACACTGATCTGTAGTCTGTTTGGTTGAACCTGACAACAATTTAAGAAGACTGATTCCTGCACAGTCCTAGAAGTCTATTCACGGGAACTGTTTCCCTACAAGTTTTACCTTTCTTTAGGTCTGTGGGAGGTTAACTGGGGCTTAATCAATTTGTGGAGCTTGTAGTACATAGAGAGCATTTTGATACCCAGCCAGCTTGACCAGCAGAAGGACCAATAAGTGGCAAAACAAACCATTTAGGATGCAGGTACCAGATTACAAGGTTTGAGATAAATCACCTTGAAGCTGGCACAACTTTCCAGTGGCAGAGCAGTATATGGTCATGCAGGGAATTCCAGGCTCTGTGGGATGGCAGGGGCTAGGATTAATTTGGGGATAATACATTCAACCCCTAGAGAAAGCACTGACTCACATTCCTTTCAAGTGACTCTTTGTTATCAACAAAGCTGTGGGTCCAGAGTGAACAAAGACTCCCCAGGATTGCCATACCTGTTGCCTTTGTGGCTGAGGGGAGTGACATAGAAGAATGAGGGGTAGACTGAAGGAATCGCTTCTTCATCCTTCTCAAAACAATTTAAAAAAACAGTTTCTTGTACCCCCACTGAAGGGAGGAGCAGCCATATAAGGGTTTATCTGGAGTATAAAGTCAAGAGTCTTGCATTAAAACTCTGGAATTATTTGATTTTCACAATCTGATCTTGGAAGTCTTCTGCATATCGAACTTCCACTGAAGTTAACAGAGGTTCCATACTTCAAGAGCTTGTGGGATTAAGATACAATTTGCACAGCACATTAAGGCAACCAGAGGGGAAATTTTGTCTTGCTGAATGAGTTGTGTATCTTCAATATTAAAGACAAGCAAAAGAAATTGCCCACTGTCATCTAAAATAGAGCTAGCCATAGTCCATTGCTAAAATTGATAAGATTCCCTCCTACCCCATCACTCTTCTCTTTCCCATCACATCATGTCCTAATCAGTGTTACCACTCACTGCTCTGCCTGTAATACCTGGATAGAGAAGAAGTGAATTTAAACTGTTTTAAGAGGTAGCAGAGCAGATTTTAGCACCATCACAGGAAAACCTAATCAGGAAGATGGCCCAAGAGTGTGATGTCAAATAAAATGCAGGACACTTGAGATAGGTGTAGCTGTAATAACTCTTACACCCACCTCTCCTCCCTTTCTTGAAATTTGGCTTTTTGCCACCTTCATCCTCACTTCTTCTAAAAAAAAAAAAAAATGAATGAAAATGCAAATCAGTAGGTATGCTGGAAGCCAATACAGTTCTCCTTGGCTGACCTCACAGAATGGAACTCTCAGACAGTAGGAGCCCATTCTGACAGGAGACCCATAAGAGCTAGAAAGCACAAAGATGCCACGTTTCTGAGGCAAATGGGACCTATGGGCCTTTTTCTGTCTCTTCTGCCCATTGCATTTACGGAGGGTTTTTCAAGAGCATCAAAATTCCATTGAAAGTCAATGACAGTTAGGTACCTAACTCCCTTAGGCACTTTTTGAAAACCCTGCCCCTAATTTGATCAGAAGCATTTAAATTGAATAGGGGCTCTGTGACCATGGAAAGGATTGGGGCCATGGGTGTTCTGTGACTCACCCTATTACAGAACTGAAATATTGAGAATTGAGCTCTTACTCCCTAGAAAGTGAAAGCAACAGTGTTCAGATATATTATCAGCAACCTTGAAAGTGCCTAATGAATAACAGCTATTCATAAATAAAACAGTACAGAGCTGTGTATATTAAAACATGATGAGAGCAAATATAGCATCTTCATATGTTATTCACAATTACATAATGAAGATTTAAACAAATATATTTAATAAAGCTGGTAGGTAGCTAGCTTTTAAGACCGAGACAAAGTGGATTTCCTGAAGTTTCCCATTTATAGGCCGTAGCTGTTAATTATTCTAGTCCCTTGAATGATGAACTGGAGGATCAGTCTACTGCTGAAGGCAATTACTCCAACCCAATGTTTTCATGTTTAAATTTCCTTTATCCATGTAAATTGTAGCTGCCTTAACCACCATGACGCACACAATTGTTTTATCTTCTGCTTTGGGTAGTGAATACTCTTAAAAAGAAGCAGTATCAAATGATCAAATAGGTCAGACAAGTATATTTGTGTAGTTAACACTGAGGATCTTATGTGTGTTTGTGTTTACTTTATCCTTTCAGGAAGAGGGCTGAATCCGACTCTAGAAAAAGCAGCATACCCAACAGCAAGGAAATTCCTTCTCATCATCCCACAGATCCAGTGGAGCTGCGACGCCTTAATTTTCAAACTCCAGGTAAGATGCAGAACTCCCCCGTTTCCAGCGCTGTGACCATTCACGGTTTTCAACAATATTTCTTTAAACGGCACTGCTGCTAGAGAACTGAGTTGTTAAATGTTGAATTCTTTAGTTTCTACCAAATTCTTTATATTGATTAATGATGAGATTTTGCAGTGTATTTCTTACTAATAGTTTTGGGAATAATTTCTTCTAACTTCTGCAGTGTAAGAAAAATTCCATATTGAACTAATTAATGGAGACTCTATCAACTTAAGCACATTTTTTTCATAGAAACGAGTAACAATGAAGAATACTAAAAAAGATAGGGGGCTGGGAAATTATTTCCCCCCTATTTATTAATTGTGTGCATTTGACAATACTTTGTGTACAAATATTCCCTCTTTCCACTGCAGAGTCAGGTAGTCAGTTTCCCTTGGTTTTGTATGTGTCTTTCACATGGCAACAGAAAAGAGGAAAACAATTTTTAACATAGGAAAATATAACTGCATGAGACCAAAAATTGGCCGCAAGTCTCTGGAGCAGGTGTTTTCTCTGAAACTATTTTTAAATCTTTTTTTTTTTTTTTAAATTGACTAGATTTCCAGTTGACAGTGTCCCTCTCAGGGATTGGTTTACTAAAACTGTGAGAATCCTTTAATGGTGAAGGGTACTGCTTATAGGAATCATGCATACTTCTCATATTCACTGTGCACAACACTGCAGTCTCTTTAAGAGTCTGGGCCATGCACCTTGAGGATGTGCAAAATAAAAAGGCAAGGTTAGATGGAAAAAATACTCTTGTCTTCTAAAACAGGAGCAGTGTGTGAGGTCAAAAGGGTATATTAATATATAACTATTCCTGGGGTATAGGAATGGCATGTTGCAGAATATCTTTAAACCTGCTTTATATAAACTTTCCTCTTTTTAGTATGTTTAATCTTGTTTTCTTAATGGGAGTAACTTTGACAGCCAAGGACAGGATAAGAAGAAAATAATGTGAGTGGCATTGGAATTTTTATCACCCTTGTATAGATGGGTTGATATTTTATCTTTGGAATTTTCTCAACTTTGATGGTGATGTGATTCAGTAGCCTTTTTTTAATCACAGTATGATTTAAATGAAGTCCCAAGCTTAATTCTGATTGATTGCTTTTAAAATCTTCCTGATTTACCATTAACAATGTACAAAAATCAGTGCTAGTATTATAAATTCTGTAGTGTGAGACATGAACACAATCATGCCTTCAGCAGCTACTCGTGAACTCCCTGACCAAGAAGATCCTCTGTTTATTAAGCTTCCTGCTACAACACATCTTGGTCCTCTCTGGTAACTGTGAAAGGGGAGGAACTATGTAGCCACTTTTTAAAGGCACTTTTATGCATTTAAATGCATAAAATCAGGAAATTAAATAGAGATTCTCAGAGATTTACTAAACCACACAATACACACACACAATTTATCTCAAAAGAGTTAACTGAAATCCCAGCACTTGGTTCTGACCTATTACTTATTAACGCTCTGTGATTTATCCTTCATTTTTACTACATTCAAAAAACACTTAATGCAAAGGCGAGATTTTGTATACAAATGCACAAAAGTCAGAAAAAGAAAAAGTTATGGTTCTTACAGATTAACTCCCATCATATATGTTCTAAAACAGATTTCCAAATTCATTGCTCCCATAGTCATAATGGGCAGTGTGGATGATTTAATATTACTTCATACAGTTTTCTTTTTTTTTACTTTTGTGTGTTTAAATTTGTAGTCTTAATCTTGCATTTATGTTTATTTTTTGTCATATTTTAAAATAAAGTAGGGGAAGAGGCTGCTCATGCTTAATAACATTAGAATTTAATGCTGTACATTAGCTCTTGCAGACACTATAGTTTTACCTCATTGCTCTGAAAAGAGCTGGAGATGAGTGAATTTGGACCTTTCTTTGCAACAGCTGTTGATGTGAGATAGACAGTTTTCAGTGAACTTGGCTGTGAAGCCGCAATTCATTGATACTATTAGACCTGTCCCTTGGCAACAAACCTTTTTTGTAAAACGAAGTCTGATTTTCTGGCACTTGTGGCTTGCAAATGAAATTATTATTATTTCTATCGTGGTAGCACCATGGACCCCCAATCAAGGATCAGGAGCCCATTGTGTTAAGCACCATACAAACAAGTAACAAAAGAGACAGTTTCTGCCCTAGGTGGTTTGTCTTGTCCCGGATTTAAAAGCATGTTAGAAGGTGTTACTAACACATTCTAAGGATGAGATCCTGGCCCTGCTGAAGTCACTATTCCCAGGTGGAAGCATACACTCTTGTTTAATTCCCATTGACTTTAATGGAGACACCATAAGACTATGTGTACAGGACAAGTGAAGGTGCAATTATAGCATAGGTAGACATACGTGTACTAGCTTTAATCTAGCTGGCATAGATAATAATAGTAGTGTAGACATTGTGGCATGGGCTAGCAACCTATTAACAACACATTTTTAAATTCTACTCAAACACAAAGCCAGCAAGATGAAATAAAAAAGAGGCCTTATGTTCATGGGAACCATATTTTTTTTCCTTCCACATTTTTCCCTTTAAAAAAAATGGGCAGTAGGATGTGGGGCAGAGGATTGTGTTGTGTATATTTTATTGAAGCCTTTACAATTGCCCTCATACAAAGGTCTTGTCTACACTATACAATTTTGTCCCGTCTGAACAGAGTTACCAACAATTCTATTAAGTGACGCAGTGTTGAACGTGTTCTAGCAGTCAGTATGCACCAGGACAATAAGACTCCAGGGAGGTAGAGGATGTGAAGAGGATATTTATTTGTTTATTTTATTTCTTTAGATTGTTGGAGCACCCACAGAGTGTTGGGTGCTTTCCTGACACAATGAATACAAAATCTCTGCCACTGAAAGAGTACCATCAAAAAGTCATTTTGTTTCCTAATGAACTGATACTGTGGAGCAATTCAGGAGACAATTTGAACTTAAATTGAAATGTTTAGCTCACTAATCTCTTGTTTAATATGGTTACCAATGGGGGCAGAGATCAAAAATAAATTAGGCAATGTGAGGCAGAGCATCATCAACTCCCTTTCCTCTCCCCTTTCCCTCTCCCCCTCCTCCCCCATGTTGAAGGGGCAAACATATGCCTGTCAAAATAGAAATTTAGTAGATGTGCTTCCATTGGGAGATGATAATGGAGTGTGGACTGGAATCCCCTGTATTCATAATAATAACAAACCTTGATAAAGAGTAATGGGTGACAAATGCTTTGACTATTTGAAAGACTCCAAAACAACCACTGTCAGATGCCCAAGACACAATTTTGCAAAAAAAAATATATATATATATATATATATTTTTAATCTTAAACCACAAATTTATTTTGTCTAAGGGGGGAGTCAAGTGGGATGTGAATGTCAAGGTTTCGCCCTATTGGATTAAAATGCATTTGAATTGCATACCATATGAGTAAAAGCACCTTTAATATAGCTGGTTTAATATAACCGTTTGAAAGCAACTATGTGGATTGTGGCTAGTATTTATCTTCTAGTTCAAGGTCAGGACTTTCTTATTTTATTAATGATCAAGTTGAACTGGTGATGAAAATACTAACACAATATGAAGTCACCATATGAATCTAAATTCAGAATTGCCAGAACAATAAAGCTTTCAGTTTCCTATCACTTTTCTTCATGTTTTACCAGTAAAGAATAGTGTTATTAGGATAATTCTCATTTTATTCTGAACACAGAGGATCATTTTCATCTCTGGCTTCACTCCATTGCAACAAGCAGTTACACCATGGATAAATTTGGCACTGTGTCTTAACATAAGGGAATAGCCCACAGTTCTACATCTGAGAAGAAGATCCTGTCTCCATATGTGCTTTCCATACAAATGTACATTTGTTAGATAGGCCCATATGCCAGCAAGTGGGTCACAGCTGCGCCAAGTTTTCTTTGAATCAATATGAAAATGCCCAATCTCCCAACAGCATAAGGGATTTCATTTTGTAAGTCTATCATTTTCTAAAGGTAGAGGGGCAGGGGTGAAGGAGAGCCAGTCTTGCTATTCTACCGCAAGTTTACTAGAAAATATGGTATTAAAATCATTAACCTTGAAAGCAAATTTTATAAGTCACTAAGCCACGTGGACAAAGACTGGTGGGGGGTCAGGGTAGGAACAATATGTCTTCATCGAATGAAATCTACAGGAAGGAGAAGCTCTGACTTACACAGAGTAAAGTAACTGATTTGAAATTGTTTGAAATTTTCTGAGATCCAAGGCTCAGAAAAAGTCTCCAATCTGCTTGTCAGCTGAGGAACAGGATTGATTTATTCCTGACAAGTCACTTTTTGTTTTTCATTTAAGTACAAAATGTGTCACACTCGTAAATAATTTGTGTAATTGGACACCAATTAAACAATTATCTCATTATAGCACATTAGTTAAATAAAAAGAGGCTTGAAATTCAAGGAAAATAAAGAAAATTATAACAGCTTTGAATTCAAAGATTTACTCATATTTACATAAGCAATTCTTCACCATATACTTGTGGGGAGAGTTATTTAAAGAAGCTGCACCAGTCTGTTTCCAAGATGAAGAAAAACAAAATAAAACTGGTCAACTGGAAAATAGCAAATTAAACACAAGGGGAAAAGTTGATGTTTGGATTTATACATCTGACTTGCAAGTTAGCAGGGCTATCCTCTCATTGTATACATGCAATTCCTATTCATATTCATGAGAGTTATGTCAACACTGAAGGGAGAATACAGGCTTGTCTACTTGGGGAAATTGACCAGAATAGCTCGCATTTGGACACCCCTTTCCAGAATAAAAGTCACTTTAATTCCAGAATCATTGCTCCGCTTTGGGAGTACACTAATTATTCTGGAATGGAGTTTATTTTATTCCAGAATAGAGTGTCCACACAAGGAGCTGTTGTGGAATAACTATTGGAATGCTTTGAAATAGCTATTCTGTTTTTTTCTCCATGTAGACAAATGCTGAACCTACTCCCTCAAGTTTATTTTTACTGTGGTGACTGTTAAAGAATACAAGTAATTCCAGTATCCACTATACTAAGCATACCCTCCTGGAGTTCTGTTGGAAGACAAATTCCCATTGGTCACAGACCAATATTGTTGGGCCTTTTGTCTGTTGCACATGCTGAACACAAGTTTTGCATTTGTGTTTTTACAAGTTTTTGACAGAAAAAAGTGCCACTTTTATTGGTTCTATTGTTGATAGAAACATCTCATCATGAATTTTTTTGTTTGTTTTTCTCTGGTATTATATCAAATACATATTGCAATAAATAAGTCTTTAATGATCACAGATTACTAGTTTGATGTAGGCCTGTAATATAATTAATTTAATAAAGGTTTTTGTGTAAAAATTATATGTCAGATTTCTAATATGTTTGTTTTTTAAAAGCAATTATTGTGTGTTATCACAGCTCAGTGTTCTATGTAATCACCAATTTATTGTTTATTCATGAGGGGCTTGTAAACATGGAGCTGTATTCACATCTTGAGCAAGTTTCAAACCAAATGTGTGCTCCCTAATGATATTAAGACCACAAAAACACCTTGATCTTCTGTCTCATAAATGCATAAAAGCAACAAAATAGCAAATGAAAGGCTCCTTTTGTATTTCTTATTCATTTATAGTAAAATTCACCCCAATGCAGAGAGCCTACATAAGGCCAGGTACCTGGTTACATTCCGCATTAAGGGTGAAATCCTGGCCCCATTGAAGTCAAGATCAAAATCTCCATTGACTTCAGTGGGATCAGGCTTTCACCCATAGGATGTAAGTGTGGATTAAGTGATTGATGCAGAGGTCCTTTCACCTGCACTCTGCATTGTGGTGAATTTTGCCTTTACTCTACCTATTGTGCCTAAGTATTGTAGCCCATATAGTATACCATGTTCCTCTGAATTAGTGGTACATTTACCACAAGACAAGCAGAAGATATTTCCACATGTTATTGGAACCACAAGCTCTTGTTTAATTCTTTTTTTGGGGGGACACTATTATGCAGTATAAAATCACTCACTTTTTGCAATCCTCCGCAGTAAATAGGCACAAGGGCTGGTTGTGTATGGAAATTCAGGTGTAACTTTGCATGATGTTGTCTTCATTGATATGAGTCAGGTCTTTTAACGTTATTTTAACATTTTTGTGTGCTTTAATTTCTTATCTTTTTTGTCATTTGAATAAAAAAGAAAAGAAAAGCATGTCATTGGCATGTTATTCTTTTAGACCTACTAAGCATGTCAGAGGGCCTGTTCAGATGTAGTTGCATTTTGTCTTATTATTTTTAATACATGTTCATAGCATATATGGAATGATATTAATGTGTATTAGCAAAAGTATGCATTCTGTATTGTAGAACCATAAAAATAAGTCTGATCAGCTACATTTTGTGTAGTGTTCTGAGAGTCAAGTTCTGCCTTAGGTGCACACAACCCATGTTGATGTCAATAAGAGCCTACTACATGCACCAGCGACAGAATGTGGCCTTAATATGAACCCATAGCATATACCATAAAATCTCTTTAAGAACTGTGGATGCATATTAACAAGAGTACATATCTACATAATACGGATGCATAGAATGAGTACATAGCAAAAGACTTTCAAAAATGAAAAAGTAATTATTTGTCACTTCAATATTGCATCTGTTGTGTCTTTAAAAATAATAGCCCTACCAAATGCTATTACTTCACTTTATAAGCTGACTGTAAAATATTAAAGAATTTTAAGTATTGTTCAATTATAGGATCATAAAATGAGTTCTAGCAAAAGGGGTTTATGTTCAAGTAAGAGCCAGCCAATTAATTTTAAAAGTTATCTGTAAGTTTCCTGCTTAGAAAAGTTTTATGCCATGTTTCACTCTGCACCAAATGTTTACTACAAAATCACCCTTTAGAAACATATAATGAGAAATTTAAATGGTATTAGATGCTCAACTTTAGAAGTGCTAATGGGTACCTCTGTAATGATGGTTATAAATAAGACCAGTTAAAAAAGGACTAACTATGATTTGCTTAATCAAATAGCCTAATAATGTATCCACAATTTCTGACTCTTTAAAATGACTAAATACCCTTCACACTGAGCTAAGTATTGAGATCCAAGTTCATGGTGTTGTTGAAAAGGATAGGTTCACTAATTAACAAAGACAACCCACCTTCTTGTTTCCAGTAGAGAGATTGGACCTCTGGATATTTTCTTCTGAGTATGGTTTCCAGACAATGGTTTTGTGCATGTCAGAAGTGTACGTGTGTGTGTGTGATTGATTGATTATGATGGCCTTCTACTACTGTTACTAATTTGTTTCCCGTTTCCAATTGGCTTTACTTTTTACAGCTTTGAGCAGTAATTCAGTCCCCTACGCTTCCCTGATTGGCTCTGTGTCCTCCCTCTCTAGCCAAACTACCACTCAGTCCTTATATGATAATAACTCTCTCCCACGATTCGCTCGAAAAGGTCTAAACATCTTTGTCTCTATTATTTTCTTTGTTCAAGCACTGTTTTAGATGTACATCAGCCCACCTCCATTTCTGGATAAGTCTAGAGTTTTCTTGTGCCTTTTCACTCCCATACTTTTCATTGGGGTGCTTGATCTGGATCAAATCAGTTTAATCATTAGAAAAATGTCACCCACCCTTTCAAAAATGAATGTAACATAGCCCTTAATTTGACAACTGACAAAATGGGAGACTCCAGAATGGATATAGATAGAGTTTTGGCTACTAATTTTGTACCTGTAACTTCCAAAAAATATCCCCAATATTCCTGGATACTCCCCTTAGTTCAATTGACTGGCAGCATGTCATACTATCTATAATAAAACCTCACAGTGGCGGAATCATTGTGCAGGTAGCATTTGACTAAATGAGTGTAGCATTTCTGTGTAATGTACAAGGCTCAAATGATTAGGATCAGTGCTGCTGGTCCTTCCTATGTACTGAAGTTTATTAATTGGTGACTGAAATACCGCAAAATCATTTAATGAAGTGACCCTATCATAATCCCATGGTCATTGAGTGGTGCGGTAGCAAATGCAAGTTAGGTGTCCCACAGAACACTCCTGAGATTCACGGTGACAAAGCAAACTGAAATGTGCAACACAGCTTCCACTTTGAGCCCCCTGTAGTCATCATTGTTTTCTTTTGTAATTTCAACAGATCCTGGGGTTCACTAGTTTAAATTTTCTAGCCAGCTGTGGTTTCTCCCTGCAAATGGTTATACATGCTACATTGTTCTAGGCCTGGTAAAAGTAAACCCAAAGAAATAAATGCAAACCATTTTGGGGTGGGTCAAATAAACTAATTGGTTGGGAAAAAATGGCCACAAGGAGTGGGCTGGCAAATCTTCAGCTGGCAGGCTGTGCTAGTTGGCCCCACATCTCTTTCTGCCTTTTTTCTCTCCCTCTCTCTTCCTTCCTCCCTATCCCCATCTTTTTTCCTATCTCTCTTTCACTTTCTCTTTCGTTCTATATCTTCATCAATAGACAAAGATGTTTACACCTGAAGTAGATTGTAGGTACTTTTGGGGGTTGATAATGGGGCTTGGGGGTAAGATCATTTTAAAGTACTAGTGCAGCCAGATGTGTTTCCAGCTGAATTGTACAACCCCTGTCTCTACAATCTGCTACTAGTGAAAACATTTTTGAAGCTCTAGTTGTCTGATGTCCAATCTTGTCTTTAGTGACTGTTGTCTATAAGCAGTGATGCATGTTACTCTAGTCATACATAGTTGCATGTGAATGTCAGTCATCTCTAACCTTCATAAAATATTAAAGTTATCTTAAAGTATTCCTGATCTGATTTAGTCAGAATGTATAGTCAGTCCTTCAGTCCTTGAAACATTGTTATTAGTCCTTTCTAACTATCAAGCTATCCATTTCATTTTTATTTTTATTTTATTAATTTATTTGGGATTTTTTATTTTATTTTATTTTATTTTATTTTATTTTATACCATTTCCTTTGCAGGTTCAGGTGTCTCCGGTTACCCTGGTAACCTTCATTCTCCAAGTTAGTTTTCCTTGATTATGCATAAGTCACTTTGTTTTCTGTCAAAATACTATTCTTTCCCCTTTAGGCCTCTTTCAGTGTCTATTTTCTCAGCTCACCTTTCATCGTCTAATTCAACACAGTTTCCATTTCATACAGTGCAGGAGAAGGAGTTTGAAATGACATTAAGAGTCATTACTCAAAGCAGAAGTCAACATCAGGTCTAACTGTCTCATTTTTCCTTGCCTAGCTAACCTCATTGACTCATGGCACAATAACACTTTCTTTTACACTAGGAATGTTAGCTTTGGGAATATGCTTGGTGACTTTTTTTTTTATTTGGCTTCAAAGCTCATCTCTCCAGAGCATGTCCTGCTTTGAGTAACCAAACTATCTGCCTGCTTCTTTCACATACAACATCTTTACTACTTGCATATTTCTAGCAATTCTAACTACTGTCTTCTCTAAATTTTAGAATGATGCAATCTCTTTGATTTATTTTAAATTCTGTTTTCCTTCTCTCTCTTTCAACAGGTATGGCTAGCCATCCTCCAATACCTATCATGGAACTTGCAGATCACATTGAAAGATTGAAAGCTAATGACAATTTGAAGTTCTCACAAGAATATGAGGTAATTTTCTCAATGTTCTTATTCTTACTATTCTTAACATTATCTCTGGTTTCCTCTTTTCTACCCTCATTTGTGATAATTATACCCCTGGATGATTTCAGTTTTACATACCATTAGAGCCATGATGGGGCAGGCGCCTTTGTTAAAATGACTGATGTAGTGAGGTGGCTTTTCATAAGGATGTTTATCGTACATACTTTAACAGTACATGCAGCAAGTAGTGTACAAATGATACAGTGCTTGGACTATTTTGAACATGCGAACTCCCGTTGATTGTAGGTTAAGAGTGCCCAAGTTTCTTTCACAATTCTTATGGATAAGGATCCTTCATGGCACACATTGGCAAGACAGATACAATACCAGCTCCAAAGGGGGAGTTATGGTCCATTGTGTCAATGTTGCATGGATTAAATATTTTGTAATTGCCCGAAGTCATGACTGAGCATATAGCAACTCCAAGCCATTGTCTTCTGTCCTGTCAATAATCCATAAATTAGGGGCTGTAATAGTATGATGGAATGCAACAGGAACAGCAAAACCAATTATGGGCCATCATGTCAATAATCCATGGAGACATGAATAGACACTGCAGACAGCAGTGACCTCTCATGTCAATAATTTGTGGATGAAGGGACTTTGATAGCATCCATTAAACACAATAAATCACAACTGCTCCTTCAAAGCCATTATGGTCTGTCATGTCCATCAGACCAGTAGTGCTCCTTTAGTGTGGTTATGGAGTGTCTTATCAGTGATCCATGAATTAAGGACTCTCTGAATAGTCATTGATACAGTGCTCCCTTTACAGTCTGTCTTGTCAATGGTTTAAAACTCCTTTAGAATGCCATTACATGGTAGACCATAATGGCAATGAAGAAACCATTACTACCCAGCTAGCTATCTGTCATACACCTAGGATATTGTGAGTCTGACATAAATAACTATTCTTATCTAATCTCAGATATCTCATAATTGATATAATTTGTAATGCACCTATTTCTTTAGTATCCAGGCACCACAGATAAACCATTGACACTCTCGAGAGTAACAGCACTGAGGCAGACCTTTCCAAGCTTCTATAAGTTAACATTTCATTTTCTGTGGAGTGAATTGCTTGTTTATGAGAGGACAGGTTGAAAGCACCATTTATTAATTTTATTTTATAAAGAGCTTTTGTATAACCTTTTGCATAATTATTTTTTCCTCATTAACATCGCTTTAAAGCTAACTCCAAAGGTTGGAACATATAAATACCCAGTGTATTTAAATAACTTGGGCAGGAAAGATTTAAACAGTTACTGCCCATTTACTATTACAGTACAGAACTACACTTGCTTTTCATCTGATGATACACTGTTAAAAAGTACCTGAAGACTACTCTGAAAAATAATCTTGTTACCGTCAAGAGAAAATACAGCCTCTGTGATTCAGAAAAATACGTTTATTTGTACAGCATCTCAGGGTTGCTATTTAATGCCACAGTCACCAAAATGCAGGAGTGAATTTTTATTGTACTGTGTGAATCTATAATGTTCTTGATTTTGGAGACTGCAGTATAAAAAGAGTGAAAGCAGATATTTTATCTGTCATTTAGTATCCTAAACTTGGCAATCATTTTCTTCCTTGTTCAGAAACACCTGCTAAAACTCACAATAATGCCTTTGTATAGAGCAAATTCTGAAATATGCATCTCATTGTCACTTTCTATTTCAATTCACCTGAGTACAGAAACTCACAATGTAAGTCTTGAAATCAAGCAGTGAAATGTACTGGATATAAGAAAATATTTTGAATCTCTAGAAAATTGAGCTGTTTGAAACTACCACTTTTCCCTGCACAAATACTCACCACTTTTAGCTGTGAACCCACTCTAACTTCACTGTGAATAAAACAATAATTTAACCACAAAGTAAAAAATACCCTCAGGCTGTACTAACTTGGCACAGGAAGACCATCACTGTACAAAAGGCTATAGGAAGATCAAGGAGATGTAGAGGTGAGCTTTAACCTGTGTGTGGATCGGCTGCACTCCAAACTCTCAGCCTTGGGTTTTGTGAGTTGCCCTGGTGAAGACAGTCATGCCATCTTGTAAGAGTTTGCTTCAGTTCTATTCAGACAATGGGCCAGATTCTGAAGCCAGTGAAAGTTCTAGCTGAATCAGGAATTTGGATTTTGGCTTAATGTAACGCCACGCTCTTAATCGGAAAGTTAGCGTTCATCATAAAAAAGTCAACGTTTGCTAATAGATTCCACGATGATTTCCTATTCTAAGTATAGGGAAATGTTATAGCTTCTCAGAAACAACTGTGCTGGCAACACAGCTTTTTTATAAATAACTAACACGATAGCATTCACATTTGTTGGGGCAATGTGTATTAAAGTACACAGTCCAGGCGTTACGTCGCCAACATTTCTTTAGCATTTTGCAGAGATGATACATTGAAGTATAAGATTGAATGTAATTTAACAGCCTTGCTGTTTCATATTTGTATGTTCTTTACATCAGTAAAAGAACCTAGAACACGTTACCTTAGCCAGTTACTGCCAGTGCCCTGGGTTATTTTTCATTCTTGTATCGCTTCTGTATCGTCAGATATCAATAGCTGCTTCTCCTACAGCTTCATACTGTTTTGTGTTTCTGCCCAGCTCTTTTCTTAACATTCTAGCAAAGAAGAGTAGGCATTTAGCATTGAGCAGTTATAAAATCAGCATTTAAACATGAGCAGCAGTAGTGAAGTCAGGCTTCCCACTCATTACGCCCCTAATGTGCCTCAACCCTAATCTACAGAGATTGTCTTTTAAAATCTTTCTCTATGTCCACCCAATCTGTGGTCTCTCTTTTGTTGAGACAAGGATATTAATTAGTGCAATTTAATTTTATAATGTAGACTAGGACGTGTGGACTAAGACCCTCAAACAGTTTTACTTGGGGAACTGAACAGATGGTAACACTTCAGTCGATATCAATTCAAGCTAGTCTCAAACTGCTGACTCATTAAATGAAAGGTGCTATATCCTAGTGTCATTCTACTGAGCCATCCGGTCTTCTTAGAGAAAGAGCAAAGTAACAAATTATTGCCTGAGTAAGTTACCTTTACATTTTCCTGAGAACAAACAAAACCCCCTATAATTATTTCCAGTTTTGAAAAACAACGCAAATGTGATTTTACTTTTCCCAAGCAGTTCCATGATCACTGTAGATTTCTTGGCACTGCCTTGCTTCCACTAACATTCCATGATTTGTTTTTCCTTTTAGTTTGTGAAAATTCTTATAATTTTATTGAAGACGTTCTTCTAACCTGAATTAAACCGAGAAGACACAGAGCTTCATATGAGCAGGGATTGATGAACTGATTCAATAAAAATTCACATCTTCCTGATCATAAGCTCCTCAGAGGGCTTTGAAGTACAGTGGACCTTCTTTAAGGTTGAGCTTCCTTTGGATAAGAATAATGTCTTTGATAAGTTTGCCCACCCAGCCAGCTTCAGGTACATCCCCCTAATTAACTGCACATTACTTGCACCTCATATCCCATATCCAAAGACACCTGCTAGGATGTAATAGGATCCCTATTACTTTCTCCTTCTCAGCTACTCTTTCATTTCCTTTTCCATCTCTTTTTTGTGAGTTCTTCTCCCTACTTCCTGTTCAGTTTCTCCTAAGTCCAGAGATCAGCCTCCTACTTTGTTCCAGCTGTCCCTTGGCCCTCTCTAATCCACAGTGCTTCCCTGCTATCAGACACAAGGAAAGCATTAGAGTCAAAGATGTAAATGATTTAGATAATGGCATAGAAAATACATTTATAAAGTTTGCAGATGATACCAAACTGGGAGGGGTTACAAGTGCTTTGGAGGATAGGATTAAAATTGAAAATAACCTGGACAAACTGGAGAAATGGTCTGAAGTAAATAGGACAAAATTCAATAAGGACAAAAGCAAAGTATTACATTTAGGAAGGAACAGTCAGTTGCACACATACAAAATAGGAAATGATTGCCTAGGAAGGAGTACTGCGGAAAGGGATCGGGGGGGGGGGTGTCATAGCAGATCACAAGTTAAATATGAACGAACAGTGTAACAATGTTGCAAAAAAAAAAGCAAACATTCTGGAATGTATTAGCAGGGGTTTTGTAAGCAAGACATGAGAAGTAATTCTTCCGCTCTACTCCACACTGAATAGGCCTCAACTGGAGTATTGTGTCCAGTTCTGGGTGCCAGATTTCAGGAAAGATGTGGACAAATTGGAGAAAGTCCAGAGAAGAGCAACCAAAATGATTAAATGACCTGTGAGTGAAGATTGAAAAATTTGGGTTTGGTTCGTCTGGAGAAGAGAACACTGAGGGAAGGACATGATAACAGTTTTCAAGTACATAAAAGGTTGTTGGAAGGAGGAGGAGGAAGAAAAATTGTTCTCTTTAACCTCTATGGCTAGGACAAGAAGTAATGGGCTTAAATTGCAGCAGGGGCAGTTTAAGTTGACATTAGGAAAAACTTCCTAACTGTCAGGGTGGTTAAGCCCTAGAGTAAATTGCTAGGAAGGCTGTGGAATCTCCATCATTGGAGATTTTTAAGAGCAGGTTAGACAAACACCTGTCAGGAATGGTCTAGGTAATACTTAGTCCTGCCATGAGTGCAGGGGATTGGACTAGATGACCTCTTGAGGTCCCTTCCAGTCAATGATTCTGTGTTTGAACTCAATCTAGAGGCAGGTGACAGGAGCAGTGGCAGGCCTAAAGAGAATCAGCTTCATGATAAGAGAATCTCTTGATAAAGTAAAACTTGTGGGAGAGGGACCTATGCAGCAGACACTTCTGGTTTTTTGGCTGGGTAAGGAGGAGTATATGGAGGGGAAGAAAACAAATCTTAGACGAGGTGTGAAAACCTATGGGCTTTAGCCAGTCTTGGCAATGTGTTTTGAGTTTATTACTTAATATACAGTACCTTTTAGATTGTCTGGCTTTAATGTAGGATTTCAAGCTTACGGTATCATCATTTTCAGCTTGCTTAATGAACTTCCCCAGTATTCAGAACTCAACATTATTCCATATTCCTCTGTCAATGCTCCCCTAGTCTTTTCATCTGCATTTTCTCCCGCCTTTTAATTAATAGAGTTATAGTGTCTTTTAGTGCAGAACTGCACCCAGTTACATTGGTCTCCAGTCCCTGTCCATGTCTCCTCACTTGCAGCAGGACTTCTGCCTCCTGGTTTGCTCTCCTTCCTCCTCTGGCAGACAAGAGCTCTGCTACCCTTTTGTCCCCACCAACAGCTAGAAGAAAGCTATTTCCCATTTGTCTTCATGCTGACGTATCCCTGTTAGCAAGTGCACTTCCTAATGTGATCCACCCTGCCTCCCAATGTTCCTCCCTCTGGCCTAGCACAAAGCTTCCCAATGACTACCCCCAAACCTTGGCACATGGCCAAGTTCCAAGTCAGAAACACGTGAAGTCATAGTCTCACTTCTGTTTATGCTGTGCATAATACTGCTGACTGCACACTTCGCAGTTCTACCTGCCTCATCTCTCTGAGGGAAATATGAGGTAGACATGTAGAACTCCTAAAGCCACACTTCCTTTCATATAACTTTTCCCTGCCTGTTCCTGCTTTTCAAGGGAGGACAAGTTTCTAAGTGTCATAAGAGTTAATAATCTTCTAATTTAGTTGTCTGATGTTTTGTTAGTTGGGTTTTTGGGGGCTTTTTGGAAGGGTGAGTTTGTGTATTTTGTTTTTCTCACCAGAAAGTTCATTTCTACCTCACACAATTGTAATTTTTATTATATTTTACCTGTTAAATTGGTATCATATTTCAGTTGCCTTGTAGCAAAGTGTTATATTTCCACATTACACTTGCACATCATTTATGTCACAGTCTTCTTTTGAATTCCCTAATTTAAAGACAAGACTTGTGACCCAAATTGATTACTACAAACCTTTTGGGGCTTTCACAGTTTCAGTAGGGGTTTTATGCAATGCAGGGCCTCATATGGATTTGACAGCTGCTAAGCAGAAAGCTATATTCATTTAGAAACTCATCTTGTATCATAATTCCTCCTTAACTTAATCTGTAGAATTTAGTAATACAAAGGTGTCACAAAATGAACCTGAATTGACACATTCATATGTTACCTTGCATACAATACACTGAACGTAATATTTTTCTGCTACCACATAGCACACAAAATATAACACTGCACAGGTTTTTACTTGCTGCTTGAATAGTTTTAATCTGAGGCCTTTAGTCCGTAATTTTAACCAGGTGTCTGGCAGTTATACCCTTAGTGCATTAAGAAAGTGGATCCAGGTAGAAAATATTGTGCAGGTTCAGATCTTTGTTTTGGTGTGAGAACTTGCCATATAATGTATACTAATAGCAATAGTGTCCTATCTCTGCCTCTCTGGGTGTGTTAGTCTAATTGGTCAGAGGGATTGTATATCATTTTGATGTTTCTTTTCATCAGGCTTTGTGGTGCAGATTACAATCAGCCCTTTGCTTTACCACTGAGTGTTGGAGAAGATGAAGTCACATTCTGGCTTAGTGCCAGACTGCCATAATGTCAGAAGGCTTGCCATAGTATCAGTGGATTAGATTTGTGCTGAAAGGATCATTTATTTATTAAAGAAAATTTATCTTAAACTTTTACTTTTATGTGACAGAAAGCTAACCACTGTACTCCTACAGTACAATATATTGCAAAAACATATATAAATCTGGTATTGATATGAGATTATTACAAAAAAATCAGCAGCGAAATAAATCCCTAGCAATGAAACATCGACATTTAATCATCTTAAAAATACAGATAACATAGACCGATATGCAAAAATCCATTTCTTCTTGGCAAAAATTCCTATTTTTGTTTTATCTTTACTGTTTTTTTATTATTTACTATAATACTGCAAATAGCATATATTGGTTTTTTATAATCTTACATTGTAGGATGTGCTCCAGTTATTAAGAAACAATTAGTGTACTCAGTGAACAGTTGTCTGCCTTTTTTATTAAAAGCACATATGCTATGGCATTCATAAAGGTTGCTTGGTGTCTGTTTCTACTTACAGCAGTATCTGAGCCACTAGGAGAGGTAGGATTAAGATAGGTTTGGAAAAAAACCAGGAATTTGAAGTGGCAATTTCTGTTTCCTTCTGTGTTACCAGTGCCCCTTGTATTAGAAGCACTTGGTTGTGCATATCTGATTAAAAAACATTAATGGTACAAGAAAACTGTTCCCATATTAGATGTTAGTGTTTGAACTGTCACGTATTACCATTTTGACAGGAAACTCCACTTTCATACAGCCATGTGCGCTGTTTAAGTAGCCAAATTACTTCTGCAAATATTATTTATTTTTTCATAGAATCTTAGGACTGCAAAGGGACCTCGAGAGGTCATCTAGTCTAGTCCCCTGCACTCGTGGCAGGACTAAGTATTATCTAGACCATTCCTGACAAGTATTTGTCTAACTTGCTCTTAAAAATCTCCAATGATGGCAATTTAAATCTCCCTAGGCAATTTATTCCAGTGGTTAACCGGCCTGACAGTTAGGAAATTTTTCCTAATGTCCAATCTAAATCTCCCTTCCTGCAATTTAAGCCCATTGCTTCTTGTCCTAGCCTCAGAGGTTAAGAAGAACAATTCTGCTCTCTCCTCCTTGTAACAACCTTTTATGTACTTGAAAACTGTTATCATGTCCCTTCTCAGTCTCCTGTTTTCCAGACTAAGCAAACCCAATTTTTTCAATCTTCCATCATAAATTCTGTTTTCTAGACCTTTAATCACTTTTGTTGCTCTTCTATGGACTTTCTCCAGTTTGTCCATATCTTTCCTAAAATGTGGCAGCCAGAACTGGATGAAATACTCCAGTTGAGGCCTAATCAGCAGGAGTAGAATGGAAGAATTACTTGTCATGTCCTGTTTACAACACTCCTGCTAATACATCCCAGAATGACGTTTGCTTTTTTTTTTTAAACTATTGTTACACTGTTGACTCATGTTTAGCTTTTGATACACTATGATCCCCAGGTCCCTTTCCACAGTATTCCTTCCTAGGCAATCATTTCCCATTTTGTATGTGTGCAACTGATTGTTCCATCCTAAATGGAGTACTTTGCATTTTTTCCTTTTTGAATTTCATCCTATTTACTTCAGACCATTTCTCCAGTTTGTCCAGGTTATTTTCAATTTTAATCCTATCCTCCAAAGCACTTGCAAGCCCTCCCAGCTTGGTATCATCCGCAAACTTGATAAGTGTACTCCTTATGCCATTATCTAAATCATTGATGAAGATATTGAACAGAACCAGACCCAGAACTGATCCCTGCAGGACCCCACTTGTTATGCCCTTCCACCATGACTGTGAACCACTGATAACTACTCTCTGGTAACTGTTTTCCAACCAGTTATGCACCCACCTTGTAGTAGCTCCATCTAGGTTGCATTTCCCTAGTTTGTTTATCAAAAGGTCATGCGAGATAGTATCAAAAGCTTTACTAAAATCAAGATATACCACGTCTAGCGCTTCTCCCGCATCCACAAGGCTTGTTACCCAGTCAAATAAAGCTATAACGTTAGTCTGACATGATTTGTTTTTGACAAATCCATGCTGACTGTTACTTATCACCTTATTATCTTCCAGATGTTTGCAAATTGATTGCTTAATTATTTGCTCCATTATCTTTCCAGGTACAGAAGTTAAGCTGACTGGTCTGAAATTCTGTGGGTTGTCCTTATTTCCATTTTTATAGATGGGCACTATATTTTCCCTTTTCTAAGCTTCTGGAATATCTCCCATCTTCCATGACTTTTCAAAGATAATCGCTAATGGCTCAGATATCTCCTCAGTCAGCTCCTTGAGTATTCTAAGATGCATTTCATCAGGCCCTGGTGACTTGAAGACATCTAATTAGTTTAAGTAATTTTCTTATTTTAGCCTCTGATCCTACCTCATTTTCACTGGCATTCACTATGCTAAATGTCCAATCACCACCAACCTTCTTGGTGAAAACCGAAACAAAGAAGTCATTAAGCACCTCTGCCATTTCCACATTTTCTGTTATTGTTTTTCTCCCCTCATTAAGTAACGGGCCAACCTTATCTCCTTGGTCTTCCTCTTGCTTCTCATGTATTTGTAGAATGTTTTCTTATTACCCTTTATGTCTCTAGCTAGTTTGCTCTCATTTTGGGCCTTGGCTTTTCTAATTTTGTTCCTACATACTTGTGTTGTTTGTTTATATTCATCCTTTGTCATTTGACCTAGTTTCCACTTTTTGTAGGACTCTTTTTTTTATTTTTAGATCAATTGAGATCTCCTGGTTAAGCCAGGTGGTCTCCTGCCATACTTCCTATATTTCCTTCACAGTGAGGTAGTTTGCTCTTGTGCCCTTAATAATGTCTCTTTGAAAAACTGCCAACTGTCTTCAATGGTTTTTCCCCTTAGACTTGCTTCCCAAGGGATCTTACCTACCAATTTCCTGAGTTTGCTAAAATCTGCCTTCTTGAAATCCATTGTCTTTATTTTGCTGTTCTCCCTCCTACCATTCCTTAGAATCATGAACTCTACCATTTCATAATCACTTTCACCCAAGTTGCCTTCCACTTTCAAATTCTCAACCAGTTCCTCCCTATTTGTCAAAATCAAATCTAGAACAGCCTCTCCCCTAGTAGCTTTCTCCACCATCTGAAATAAGTAATTGTCTCCAATACATTCCAAGAACTTGTTGGATAATCTGTGCCCTGCTGTGTTATTTTTCCAACAGATGTCTGAGTAGCTGAAGTGCCCCATCACCACCAAGTCTTCTGCTTTGGATGATTTTTTTAGTTGTTTAAAAAAAGCCTCCTCCTCCTCTTCTTCCTGGTTAGGTGGTTTGTAGTAGACCCCTAGCATGACAACACCCTTGTTTTTACCCCTTTTATCCTTACCCAGAGACTTTTAACAAGTCTGTCTCCTATTTTCATCTCAACCTCAGTCCAAGTGTACACATTTTTACTGTATAAGGCAACACCTGCTCCCTTTTTTCCCAGCCTGTCCTTCCTGAGCAAGCTGTATCCTCCTATACCAGTATTCCAGTCATGCGGATTATCCCATCAAGTCTCCGTGATGCCAACTGTGTCATAGTTGTGTTTATTTACTAGCATTTTGAGTTCTTCCTGCTTATTCCCCATACTTCTCGCATTAGTGTACAGACATCTAAGATACTGATTTGATTCCCCCCTCCAGTTCTGTCTTGTCTCTACTTTATCCCTGCTATAACAGCCCATGCTCCCCCCAAATTACAAACCTTCTCCAAGGTCTCCTTGTTTTTGACTTACCATGGGATTTGGTCACCTGGCCCCTTCGGACCTAATTTAAAGCCTTCCTAACTTGGTTAGCCAGTCTATATCCTGGTATGCTCTTCCCCTTCCTTGATAGGTGGACCCCCATCTCTGCTTAGCAGTCCTTCTTCCTGGAACAGTATCCCGTGGTCAAGGAAGCCAAAGCCCTCCTGGTGACACCATCTCCGCAGCCAGTAATTCACCTCCAGGATGCATCTGTCTCTACCTGGGCCTCTATCCTTGACTGGAAGGCTGAAGAGAACACCACCTGCACGCCCAACTCCTTCACCCATATCCCAGAGCCCCGTAGTCACTTCTGATCTGCTGAGGGTCAGACCTTGAAGTATCATTAGTGCCCACATGGATGAATAGACGGGGTAGTAGTCAAAGGGCCAGATGATCCTCGACAATCCCTCTGTAATGTCTCATATATGGGCCCCTGGCAGGCAGCGTACCTCCCGGGATACCATGTCAGGGTGACAGATGGGCACCTCGATCCCCCTTTGAAGAGATTCACCAACCACCACTACCCTATGTTTCCTCCTGGGAGTGGTGGCAGTGATCCTCCCAGTCTTGGGGGTGATTTCTCATTGCTTGTTGCCAGGGCAGCATATCAGTTTTCCATCACCATGGTGGGTGGGTTGGGAGTAGGGGTGGAGCACTGCCTACAGCCAGAAGTAACCAGCAGCCAGTGTCCTCCTTGTGACAGAGCCATATCTCCTTCTCCGGTGGTGTGACAGCATTCCTCTGTAGCTGGATAGCTGGACATCCTCAGCCTTGGATGTCTCCATATGAATACTCTTGAGGAATTCCTTGTGGACACAGATGTTCCTCATCCTAGCCACCTCCTCCTGTAACTCTTCTACCTACTTCCTGAGAGATTCCACCAGCAGGCACCTTTCACACTGGCTGGTCCCCCCAACCTGACTTTCTCTGCGTCGGAAATGCAGGCCACAGTCTCTGCAAATCCACACCAGGATCTGGGTAGAGGCATCCATGGTTAGGTTGTCTGTCTGGATACCTGGGCCGGCTCCAGTATTTCTGCCACCCCAAGCAAAAAAAAAAAAAAAAGCCGCGATCGCAGTCGCAACCAGCGGCAGCAATTGGGGGGGGGGGAAAGCCGCGATCTGCGGCGGCAGGTCCTTCGCTCCTAGAGGGAGTGAGGGACCTGCCGTCCCCGAATTGCCGCACATGCCGCCCCTCTCCCGTGGCTGCCCCAAGCACCTGCTTGTTAAGCTGGTGCCTGGAGCCAGCCCTGCTGGATACAGGCACAGGTGGAGGAGATAAGAGCAGCGCTAGCACTGGTAATGCAGCCCTTCCTAACCATTGTGATATTATGTCTCCCTCCCACCAACTCCCTCCCAAACTCCCCTGTTTGCGGGCCCCTGTTCGCTAGCTCCCCTCAGTCGCTTAGCCTCTGGCTTTTAAGGCCTTCTCTCCTAGGTTTGCTCTACCCCCTCATTCATCACACAGGGGGAGGGTGATCAGCTGATAGAGGCTGATCAAAGATGATAAAGGATGATCCAGGTACAAAGGCTCAAACAGTCCCCAGACACACAATCCCAACTGACCCAGTAACTGAAATAACCTGAAGAAGAAAGAAAAACAAACAGTCAAGCAAACTCATTCACCCCAAGCTTAGTACTCGCACCTTGTTTGTTCAGCAGGGGGATCTCCTTTTCCGCCTCTCAAACTCCGCTGTTTGTGGTCCCCTGTTTGCTTTTGTATTGGTGTCCAACTACAAATAATAACACTACCACTGGATGAGTAAGTTGGGTAGGGAGAAGGCGAGAAATAGCTCATTTCTTCTTACAGCAAGAAAAGTAATTCTCAGAGGGACTGTGCTATCAACTGTAGATAAATCTGAGGATTTAGTAAAAAATATTTAAAGATTTACTTGTAGTGTTTGTTAGAGAATCTATTGAGAAAATCAGAGGTGACTCTGGGAAGGTTATAAAATATATACTTTAGTGATATATTTCAGTTCAGTTATGGATATTTTATTCTTATTCAGATGAATCTTTGTTTTGTAAGTCATAATGTATCAGAAAAGACTTCATTAATCATTAGTCCTTGTTTGTTTTTTAAAAAGCGGAATTTGCAAATTCTTAAAAGATATAATGAAATTTTAAAGAGCCGCTAGTGTCTCATGTGAATTGAAAAATCTTTCAGTTTAGGAACAATTATGCTTATACCATATACCGTATAACATAGATCATCAAGATGTTTTTCTTTATTTTATCACTAAAAATATTTGCATGAAACTAGGATGTTTGTTCCTCAAGCGTTCATCTGCTCCTGCTATTTATTTTCTACCTGAAGTGATGCATAATCCTCTGTTTTCAACATATTATAATTTCCCCAGCAATCAATTATGATATCACGAACAGAGGATTATAATTTTATGTCAGGAATAAACATGATCTCATAAGGCTGAGAGAAGAGAAATACAGAAAAATATAAGTGATAACAGCAGGACTGTTTTTAAAAGCAATATTTTTCTATGAGGCATGAGCTTCCCTTTAAAGACTGATACAGTTTCAGATATTTTAAGAATCAGGAGACTGTCCTGTTTTTTTTCTCGTGTTTTACTCTCTTGTGCTATATTTGGTGTATACCGGTGGTTTTCAACCTTTCCAGAATACTGTACCTCTTTCACGAGTATAATTTGTCTTGCATACCCCAAGTTTCACCTCACTTAAAAACTACTTGCTTACAAAATCAGACATAAAATGCAAGTGTCACAGTTATTATTGAAAAATTGCTTACTTGCTCATGTTTACCATATTTATAAAATAAATCAATTGGAATATAAATATTGTACTTACATTCCAGTGTATAGTATAGAGCAGTACAAAACAAGTAATTGTCTGTGAGAAATTTTAGTTTGTACTGACTTTGCTAGTGCTTTTTATATAGCCTGATATAAAACTACACAAATATCTCGATGAGTTGATGTGCCCCTTGGAAGACCTCAGCGTACCCCCAGTGGTACTCATATACCTGCTTGAGAAACACTGGTGTATACCTCATTGTTAGGCTCCACACTGATAACTTTTTTTCTGGTTGAACACAAGTGCTACGTTGTCACAGCTACACTGATGCAGCTGCACATCCGTAGCGTCTTCGATGAAGACACCTTGTGCCGTGCGGAGAGAGCTCAACCCCAGGCTCCTGCAGTGGTGTTAACTTGAGCTGCTATTCTGAGTTAAAAGCTGAGTTGCTATGTCTGCATTGATATGCTAACCCAGATTAACTAACCCAGGTTTAGAACACACTGTTTTTTGGCCGTGTAGACAGGTGGATGGGGAGGAGCAGTGAATTGGCAAAGCTTTGTTTCAGGACTGTTTCGGGCTATGGCTTGATTCTCTGATTTTATTGCCATTGAAACAGCCATCATCTATTTATTTTTTCTTGATAATGTATTGCTAAGAGATTTGGTGTAATGCTTGAAGACATTCGGTAGGAATTCATCAACGTGACTGTTCAGTGTCCAGCTGTGCATTTTGGGCCCAGCCCTGCATTCCTCGTATAACCCAAATTTGCATTGTGTGTGCAAGAGAATGGAGGTGTCAGGCCTCAAGTCTCTCAACAATAGCAGCCTTCACTATTTAATGTGCAACCCCAATGTGTTAGGAAAATCTAATTCCATTGGCAAGTTGCCATGATAAGGTATTAATGTTTGTGCATTTAGCATTCATGTTTTGCTAATGCAGTATGTAAATCTCATTCTATTAGCAAGTTTCCTGCATAATATATTAGCATCTTATTATAGATTCATCAGATATTATATGAATTTCTCATTTCAATCACTGACATTGTTGAAAGAGGTCAAATTGTTCATTTTTATGGGCAGTTGACTACTTTGTCTAATTTTGCATAGTCTATTTGTTTTGACATGTATTGAGACTTCTGTTTTTCACCATTCTTTCCGTATTTTGTTCTTTAATCATTAGTTTCTCTCCCACCCTTTGTGCTTTTGATGATTTAATGTCATTCCAGTATACAGCACCCAAGCTGTGTGCTGTGAAATTCTGCAGGGAGACAGCCATGAAGCTCCTAGATGCCCCTTAACCCTGTAGGCTCGAAAGAGTCACAAATCCCCCAGTCTTGCTCCTCTCCTGATTTGGTGGCATAGAGAGCCTGAGTGGAGCACAGCTCCATGGCACCCGGACGTGTGTGAACTTCCTCCAGGAGGTCTGGCATCCTGTCACTGTTCACCCACTCAGCAGACCTGCACCACAATGTGTTGTAAGGAGAGCTCTCACTGATGGGGGGCAGGATTTGCCCCCATATAAGTAGCTTAGTGGATTACTTCACAAGCAGCACCATAAGCAGGTTTTGTTTTCCAAGTTTAAAATGATTCGAACAGCCGCTTTCCATTATACCAGCTTCCAGTGACAAACTGGTTTAGTGGATGGTGCATCACTGTTGTAAACCCTCCCAATTCTTTTCATAATAACAGAGCAGACCCATTTCCAACAGACAACCATTTATAACACAATAGCTAAAAGATTAGTCAAAGCATGGGATGGTAATAACAGTATTACAGATATCGTTATTTCATGTGTACAAAGCCTCAGTACTACACAGCTATGCTATGAAGATATGCAGTTCTTTGTTAATGACAGCTTTATTGAAGACAAGCTTTCCAAATGAATCTACTAGAAATCCTATTAAAGTGCCATCCATTAAACCATTAGAGCACTCATTAAAACGGTTAGTGCCGACTTGTTATTCATGAGTTATTGGTCTTTCACACTTCTGAGATGTCTGCCAATACTACTCACCCTTTGTTCCCGCATGGCTGTTCAGTCCCAAGAAATGTAGATTAGCTTTCTTTCTCCAAAACATTTTTTTTGGGAGCAGGTGGGGCAACTGAGGGGCGGGGAATTCGAAGGGAAAATTAAATTACAGTTTAGGTCTATTTACCTGGATTTGACAGAAATTGTGTTAACTATATCCATATGCAGAGCTAAATATTAATCAATGGATTAAGCCATCTGGCCTTTCATCATAAAGAAGTGCACAGGGAGTATAATATGTTGCAGTGATGAACACATCCTGCTATACAACTGGTGAATGGCCGACAAAGACATCTGTTGTTTGATTTTTTTCATATTGTTAAGCAGCTTTAGATCACTTAAGCATTGGGGAGTGATGGGTGGGGGAAGGGGAGAGGAAGGAATTGAACAGTTGAAGATAAGCTTTATACATTAAGTGTTATTTAATAGTTTATAAATTCCCATTATCATTAGGCATAATAAAATGCTGAACTCCTTTTTTACAATGAACAAGTAAAGAATCCATGCACATTCCTATCAATGTCCTCCAAATGCAATCCAGTGTCCAAAAATGTCTCAAACTTGTTATGTATTAACATTTTTAAAAGAGTTGCCATTTAGAATGAGAGAGAGAAAGAGACAGAGAGAGAAAACCTTCTGGGGGGAGGAAAGGAAAGCAGGGTGCGGGAGGAATCTTATAATTTAGTCTCAAAACTAGTAATGTTTGTCAGTTTACTCTGCTGGTTTCTAGTTTACTTGTCAAGTATGAAAAGAAAAATATAAGTGACATCTTAGATTTTAAAGTAATTTCCAGTGTACTTTTGCACCATAGGTACAGCCAGAATAGATCGGACAGTGTGTCTCCTGCAATTAGATGAGTAGAGCCAATACAATTCATCATTACTTCATTCTGAGCTGGTGAAGTGCTGAATAGCATGCTTCTATTTGCATGTGAGCCACGCAAAAGACTAAATACATTGAGCTACTAAATCTGGCTGGCCAATCGCAAATAAAGCGGGCATGCCCAACTCTGCATATGATCAATTAATTAAATGTATTTATTTACTTAAACCCACATCCTGAGACATATTTGTAAACTGTTTCTTTTTATCTTGAACTGACAATGATTATGAGCTGAAAATCACTTGGTCGAGTTTTATGTTTATATTAGGGTTTTTTTGCCATCTAATAGGATAAGAAATTCTATTCTTTTTTTAAATGTGGAAAACCAGGAGGTGTAAGGTACAAACACGGTGCATCAAGCTCCTTCATTTCTTCAAAAACAGAAAGACAAAAATTGTCTCTCTGAGAACAGTGATGGTGCAAATTGATAGCCCTTTTCTAAGTCAAAATGTGTTGATGAATTCCTAATCAGACGATATGGGGAAACATGTACTGCAAAAATATAACTTTATCTGGCAAAAAAACAAACACAAAAAACACTGCTGTCCATCTTGCCTGTCTTCATTTTTGATCAATTAAATAGCAACAGAGATAAAGAATCGGAAGCAACTGAACCAAAATTTCACTGCCCATCTTCTCCCAGGGGATGAAATATGCTGTTGTGGGGTAGCTGAGATAGTACTAAACCAGGATCTTTAAAAGCAGATTGTGACTTGAGTTATTGAGACACAGAATAATTTCTCTCTGCAGCTGGTGACATGGTGTGGGCTGTGGAGGACCAAGCCATGACAATGGAATGCTTTACTAATTACTGGGGAATGTGGAGCCCCTAAAAATAAACAAAACTAGTGCTGTGTCAGCCTATAGGTTTCAGGTCATAAATAAAATAGGGAGTTAATAAAATACATGCTAGAAAATAAAGCTTTTTATGCTCTGGGGAAAGGTAAAACCTTATGCATTTTTTCCTCACAAGTCACAAAATCTTAAAAGAAGGGGAGAGGGGCATGAATTTTGCCTCTTCCACCTCTCACTCCTCACTAAAACTTTCATTTGTTAAGGTCCTCTTTATAATTAAGTCACACAAAAGTGGCTCAGTTGGAGAGACAAATCACTGCATTGGTCAATTCAAAACAGAAAAAAAATAGCTCACAATTATTCTACATTGCTGTCTGAAATCAATGGGTTGAAGGACACTCAGCTAATAAATCCCATGTTTTCTCTTGGGTTTTGTCCTGGAAGTCCCAGAAAAGTCCTGGATCATTTTATGCTGAGGAATATATTACACTTTCTCCACCCACTGACTAATGTATCTTTTTACTGTGAGGTAAAAACACAGATGCTTTACCCATCTACCTAATATCCTCTCCAAATGACAGAAAGTAATCTTGTAATATTCTAGAAGAATATGCCTTAGAGACTCACTGACATTCAGTTGGATGCTATGTTGTCATTCATCTATCGGTCGGTCGGTCTGTCTAAAGTTATTGTGCATTCAAGCTTACTCCACAGTTGGACCTGCCAGAGTCTATCGTGAGCTCTGTTTTTAGCCTCTTAAAACTTTGGCTATGAAAATAGTTTTGGCTTGACAATTGCACGATTTACTCTGAAGTCAAAGAAGATTCCGTCCGCAACGTTAGAAGAAAATTGGTCAAATTTTAGTTACAAGTCATTCAAAAATCCATTTGAAACTGTAACTGTTAATATCTAGATGTGATAAGTTGCTGGTTTAAGGTTCCTACATGAAGGTTCTGAGCTATTCTACTAACTCTCCCTTGTAGCCAAACAAAGTGGATCATATTGGAAGTGACTCAGGAAGAGAAAAGAATGAGTCAGTCTCTGAAGTTAAACCCTGATTCATTAAAAGAGCCCTGTTCAGGAAAGCACTTAAGCATGTGCTTAGCTGTCAGCATGAGCAATGGGATTCAAGTATTCCTTTAAATTTGGCAGGTCCTTTTGCACTATCCTAAATTGGGGCTTGAGAAAGCAAGAGGGAAGGAGAAGCCCTGGAACTAAACTAGTCTGAGGAGAAGTTTGGATGAACTTTTTGTGGTGTGGTCCTGCCTCATGACTTTGTTACTTACCTCACATTCCTAGGGCTGCAGAATACAGCCAAAGCTGCAGGAAGGGGTGAATTTTAGTCTGTATTCTATGAGGACCTCATCCATTGACACTGAGCATGTGAGCTCTTCATGGCAGGAACTGTGTCCTTTTATTTGTTTCTACAGTAACTGGCACTATGGTTTCCCTATCCAGATTAGGACCTTTAGGTGCTACTGAAATACAGATAATAAAGAATAATAATAAGTCACAATTTAGAGAGACTCAAGCTTGTCAGACAACTTCTTCTACAGGCAGCCTGCAAAGAGGATTTCTTCTCCACTCCCTTTTATGCTAGTATTATAATAATGTTACAGGCAAATTGACAGTGGCCAGTGGAAATGAGTGAGAAGACTGACCTCCATTCCTAACTCACCACACCTTGTATGTGATTTAGTACAAAGGGTACAGTCTTGGAATATTAATATGCTATGTGACCTGCAGGAAGGGAGTGTTTGTATTTTACAGAAACTTATTAATATTCATAGAATTCACTCTGCAGGATAGAAAATCTCTTGTGGGACAGATGTACTGTTAAGACCCCGGGGCCTGATTATCCTTTGCCCTGCACCTTGTGTAGTCATCCAGACCAATGCAAAGAGACAGCAAAATGCTGCAAAATCAGAATAGAAGAGTATTACTCTCACTTTGCATTGGCGTAAATCACTACACGAGGTATAGAGAAAGAGGGAATCAGGTCCCAGATTCCTTGTGTCAACTAAGAAAAGTATTGAATCAAAGGGGTAGCCATGTTAGTCTGGATCTGTAAAAGCAGCAAAGAGTCCTGTGGCACCTTATAGACTAACAGACGTATAGGAGCATGAGCTTTCGTGGGTGAAAGAAAAGTATTGTGGCTCCAAACTTCCTTCCTTTTGTCAGGACAATACTATACAGTAATTGTATGTTTTTAAAGATTGTTTCTGTTTAGTGCTTCAACTACATCTTCCATTTGATTGCTAAACATGAAGTTCAGGCATTCTTTAGACTCACCAAACAAAAATAATAATCCAAGGAATAAGCCCAGACAGAGCGGGTTGATTTATTTAAAAGTATCCCTTATATAAAAATATTTTCTGTGTAAAAAAAAAAAAAAAAATAGATTCTCCATTGGCAATGACCAGTTTGCATTGCATTGCCAGCAGAAACTAGGCCCAAGGTGGTTGTAACCAGCACAGAGAAGCTCATCCTTGGTACAAAGATGATTCTCTGGTGGTGTAGAGTTGGTATGGGGCTTCTGATCTCATTCCACATCCTTGCTGCCAGCATAACAAGAAAAGCTGTCCAGAAGAATGAAAGTGTAGCTGAGACACTCTACTCTGGTCAGATCTCCTACTGCAGTTTCAGCTTCATGTGGTCATTTGCACAACTAAGGCTTGGTCTACACTACCCCCCTAATTCGAACTAAGGTACGCAACTTCAGCTACGTGAATAACGTAGCTGAAGTTCGAAGTACCTTAGTTTGAATTAGTTCGAACTTACCTTGGTCCACACTCGGCAGGCAGGCTCCCCCGTCGACTCCGCGGTACTCCTCTCGGCGAGCTGGAGTACCGCAGTCGACGGCGAGCACTTCCGGGTTCGACTTATCACGTCCAGACTAGACGCGATAAGTCGAACCCAGAAGTTCGATTTCCAGCCGTCGAACTAGCGGGTAAGTGTAGCCAAGGCCTAAGAGCACTCTGCCAACCATGCACAGAGTTAGCATCATGATCCAGCCAATAGAGAGGGAAACTTTAAATCATCTTTGGACACACACCATGACATGAGTGCTATCCAGTTCATCCGGACATCAGGATCTTAACTTACAACTTGGCTCGGCAGGATTTTTAAGAGCCAAATCATAGACCAGTGAGTGTGGCCACATAGGTGAGAAAGGGAGAGTAAGGCAACCCAACCCAATACTCCTGCATATCCTTACAGGATCTGGGGTCCAGTCAGGTAGGGATAAGCAGGTTCAGTACACCCACTAGGTAGCTCTCTCCCATTCAGATGGGCATGGAATCTACATTCTGTCTCCCAGTGCACCAGCCAGTACAGCTGAGCAGGTGGTGGGAGGTGGGTAGTAAGCTACTGCTAGTATTGTGTAACTTCTGCCATGGAACACGGTGGAAGCCATGGATGGAATCATAGTTCCTAGTTATGTGCCACCCCTTACACAGGGCAGGCAATAAAACTATAATCTAGCCATTATTTATATTTGCCCATATGTTTATCATCAAATGTAAAAATATACATCTAAACTAAGGAAATTCATTGTGTCTTGTAATTACCTCTGTGTGATCTGCAGAGCCTCTCAAGCAAAGCTGATGGCATTGACTGCTCCCCAACCTCTATAAAAGCTTTCTAAAAACAGGAAAACATTTGTACCTATTCAGAATTAGTTAGCTAGTATACCACTGAGTTCTATGAAAACATATGTGGTTAGTAGGCTACTTTAAAAGAAGTGTGCTTGTAAAATATGTTCTTTTAAAATCTCTTTCCATTGCCACAATTCTCTGGACAAAATAACCAAAAACTTGTTGTTTCTGAGATTGAACTTTGTATCAGCCTACTTCCTGTCTTACTAAACCTGCCTTCAAAATATAGGCAGTTGTATTTCTCATAGCAGCTGTGCTCCAGTAGAGCAAAATCAAACTGTCCCCTGCCAGACCCATGTGATGAGTAATTTCTTATGGGCATTAATGATGGAGAGCTAGTCACCTCTAGGTTGATCTTGAGGTTGAAAAAGCCTCCACTGGATGGAGTGCATCTACAGTAACTCAAGGCAAAGCCATAGAGAGGTGCTGACCTTAAGCTTCAAGACAAGCAGCAAAGCAGTAAGCCTAGTACATAACCCACATTATTTTCAATGCCATCAAGTTGCAGCTCCAACAAGCAGTTTGAAAGCTCCTAAAACAGACCTTTCTTCTTCATATGGACCATAGCACGTAGGTCACTAAACGTTTTTGCCCTTTCCATTCAATGGTCAGAAAACTATAGATATTCCCCTTTATGATCATGGTTGGGGAATATATTTGAAGGGCCCAGTTTATTTGTTTGGTATGTCATTCCCTAGCTATCTTGCCAACATGGTTGATGGAATGAAGAGAGTCCCCTGTTTGTTTGGAATACTTCATACCATTGATTGGTGGACTACCTTCTTTTTACTGCCAGTAGCTGCCCTTTTAAGGTTATTTCCTGTGGGGAATGGAGTTAGTTCACGAATCATTCAGGGGAGAGTTGCCTCCAAAACATAAGAGCATACTAGTGCCGAGAAACCTCTGTAAATATTAACCATATCAGTTGCTCTATACCATATAACAACTGCACTGGGTAGTGTCACAGCGGGAACACAGAGTGCTTTTCATAGCATCTATTGCATAGCCTCCAGAAAGAGCGGTGGGGGTTGATAGTTGAGAGGGCTGAATTTCCCTTGAAGAATTGGAATTCCAGTGAACAAGGGTTTCCTTTATACCAGTTACTTTTTCTGTGCCAAGTCCATTCAGGTAAGCAGTAATAAGTAATCTATTATTTGCTAGTCAATAACACTTGGATTTCCTGACCTTTTATTTATCTAGATTGGAGATGTAATAAATTATACAGGTTTGGATTAACACTGCCATTTTTTAAATTATACTGTTGTTGTTTCATTTTACTCTACTCTCCCCAGTCAAGTTTATTTCCTAAAATTTCTGTTTTCACTCTGACAAGCTCATTTATGCTAGATACACTTCTTAGAACCAAGAATTTAATCTAACTGAATTATAGATACTAATGGGAAAGTCAAAGTCAAAGACAGTTCAGATAGGACAAGGCACTGCTTCTCTTTAATTGATGCTTGATCTATAAGAAACTGGTATAAGTTTGGGATATATCAAACATGGAGTCAGCCTCATCTTTTAACCTCAGTTTTCATTATGTTGCATTGTAACCCAACATGCGGGATGCAGTGTGATGCAACAGGCTACAGTTTGTGAAGAGGAATCAAGAGAATTCTTCCCCCCCCCCACCCCAATGGCACTGTAGACTGCCTCATGTTATAAATAAAGTATCCGGATGAAAAAAAATTAGATGAGAACGGATTAACAGTATCCTTGAACTGGTAGATTCAGTCTAATTACTCTAATTTAATTTGGGCAGTTTGACACATCTCTAGTTGAACCATAGCTTAAGGGAAACAATTAAATAAGGGTTAGAGGGGAGTAATAATTTCTGAAGAAGGTGCTGAACGTCTGCAAGATCAGTAGCTCCTTAGAATATCCTACAGCATAAAAAGTTAAACTTGTGTAAGTAGAAATCTTCATGAGTTTGGCCCCTTCTCAATGACATCTGTAATTTCTGGATCATAATAATTACTTAGTTCAGAGTTAATTGGTTTTAAGTCTTAAATCCTAATGCAGTGTTAAGTCTTCACATGCAGCGATTGTAGTTTAACCCCTACATTTCTTTTACATATTGCAGTATTTCTTGGCTCTTTTGTTGTAACTAGATCAAATTTTCTTTCTAGTATCACCCAGGAGAATAAATGATAGCGGCCTTAATTGTTTCATTGATCTCTAGATACTTATTCAACCCTAATTCCAGCATTATTCATCTCAGAACTGTAGAAGGCCAAATTTTTAATGATATTTAGGCACCTAAAGATGCAGATAGTGCCTAGTGGGGTTTTCAGAAGCACCGAGGTGTCTAACTCCCAATTCTCAGTAGTCATCTATCTTTTGATGTTTATATACCTTTAAAATTCTTGCTCTTAATTACTAGTGTAGAAGTTAGTGTCAGTAAACGGGCTGGGTTTTACAACAAAGTGAATTCAAGGATCTGTCCTAGACTGACGACAATTGTAACGTGTTCTGTAGCTCTTCAGAGCAGCTAAGAAGCTTTTACAACAGTTTCCATGCAGCTTTTTGTTTTACTGTCTAGCTGAACGTCACCTTTTTGACAATAAAATATATAGAGGGCATCAATATTTCTCTCATTGTCATTAACTACAGTGAGAGATGACAAATATCTTGAATATAGATATATGAATGATACCTATATAACCAAGAGAGATTACAGTACTTTTAATATTATTGACTTACTCCAGTGTTCCCGACTTATCTTTCCACAGTTGTTCTAGTTAAAATAGTCTGACAGTGAGAATCAGTTTGACATTTTTCTTATCTTCAGGCATGCTGTATAACTATCTATAAGTTTATAAGATATTTTGAGAGTAAGAATCTGTTTCTACTACCATATTCCCTTATGGCCCCCAATATGTGTATTTTGCAGGACCTAACACAAAGGGGTCCCCAGTCTCAGCTGGTGCCTTTGGGTGCTACCATGATACAAGTAATTAATAATTTTTAAATTCCATTTCTTTCTAAATCATAATCTAGTATATATGCAAAATGTTTGCAAAACACGGGTGGAGCTGAAGTCTATTTTTAGTCCATATGTGATTTGAAAACTAATGAATAAAATGTATTTCTATAGTTTACAATTCAAAACATGGCTAAAATCTCAGAAACCATGATTAGCTATCCCTAGATGATATTTCCATTTTGATGTGTCCATATTATTTCATACTCTCTGTCCCTCCTTTCATGTAGAAATAGAGCTTCTCCTGTTTTTCTCTTTCATATAAGAACAAATGAGAGGCTATATAAGGAAGATGCCCAAATGTAACTGTCAATAGGTGTCAGTATGATGGAGTGCAGTACTTTTTAGGCTGTGGCTAAAAGCTTTGTGTCATGCAGTGATATATGAATAATCTCTGGCTGTGTGGACTTTTTATAAACCAAAAGTAAAACTGGGAGTGTACTGTTTGCTGTCTGTACTATTCATGTTTTTGTGGTTTTAAGCTAATTATTTTTCTTTTTTTTTTTTTAGTCAATTGACCCTGGCCAGCAGTTCACGTGGGAGCATTCTAACCTGGAAGTAAACAAACCAAAGAATAGATATGCAAATGTGATTGCATATGACCATTCTCGTGTTCTACTTTCAGCAATAGAAGGTAAGTGGCTATTTAACAATTTAAACTCATTAAATATTAAATGCTAATGTAATAATTTTACCACTTCTTGTCAATTAAATTAATAGCTTTAAATTCATGTAATAATCATCCTTTTTCAGTGTTCATTTGCAGTAATTCAATAACCTGAAGCATTAAAAGCTAGACAAGGTCATATATAGCAAGAGGGAAACTTCTTACTCAACACATCTGCTCCTTGTGTGTATGCCAAGTCTTATCTACTTACTTTTTTGACAAAAAAATGTTGCTACTTTTTTACTCCTAACAGCACAACTATTAGGGAGTGTGAGATGGTTTCTTGTCTGGCTCTCACATTATCAGTATAATGGATAACTCATTTTCATTTGCCAAATCTTTAATGATGCTGATAACACACGAGCCAGAAAGAACAGAGCTTGGCTTTCTCGTCTCAGACTGAGTATACAGAACTGGCAGTTAGAAAACCCAACTTTTTACTTGTAAACTAAACACATTTTTTTGGAAGTCATTGACAGACAATAACTGAATTTCAGGTACTTGTGTTACTGCAAACTCAAATGTTGTTGCCTGTAGATGGACATGGTAGTATAAATGACAAGGTTTTAGTTGTAGCTTTCTTTGACAGACAGTTTTGCAAAGATCTGATTATGTAGTGTGCTTCCCTGTGGTGAGTGAACTAGGCTATCCAAGATGATGGGCTCTATACAGTTTGTGTAGTTTCCCAAGTGCTAAAACAACAGAAGTAAAGATTATCCATCAGAAGATTTTTTTCACTGACTACCTCTCACTACCTACCCAAGCTGTTTCTTGGAATTAAGGCAGATTTTCAGTTTATTCTACACAGCTGGCCACCATGTATTAGTGATGTCAGTAATATAATTGATTACATATTTAAGTGGGACCATTTAAACGAAAATAAAAATTGCCTTTAGTAAGCTTTGATAGATCTTGTATATTGAATTGGCTTTAAAATTAAAGAGGACTTTCAGTCCTTGTATCTTGTATGCAAAGACATAGTTGCTTCATTCTTAACATTCTATATGTTAAATTGTGCAGTGTTTTAATCTACATTATGAACACCTTATCTTTGGCTACTCCAAACCTGCAGACATGGGATATAGTAGTGACGGTATTTATAGGTGTAATCAATTCTCTAATATGCTATGCACAGCCAAGTAAATGCTCGGTGAAGGAAAACACAATTCCACTGGTTGAGCTTTCCCTCTTTGCCTAATTTATTGCAGCTGCATATTGTACGCTTTGATAACACAGACACAGTTTCTCAAGTATATTAGAAAATTTAAATGATTGCCTTGAAAAATTTGCATATAATAATCATCTTACATTTGTTCCACCTATGGAGCTCATTTAACTGGTATTGACTAAATTTTTCAGTGGTGTCAGTTACATTTCCTCACATTACTTTATAGAAATATCTAGCTGAACACCAATGAGTTTACTAAAATTAGAGTTGTCTCTGTTGTTGGTTAGATTCTCATGCTGTTGTTTTGTTATAGTTCAGCACACAAAACAACAACAACTTCATAAAGAGAGGATAGGTAAATAGTATAAAAAACATCCAAACAAAAACCAAACCACTGTGCAGTGATGCTCTTCTGAATTGTTTACCATTTTCTCCAAAGTACATTTAAAGTCACAAGTAAACTAGTTCTAAAGCAAGGAAAATAATTTGTCACTGTATGTTGGCTGGGAAGAGAGTTGAGTAACTCAAAAGGAAGAACATTTAATTTCAAATAAATCCATTTGTTGACTCATAAGTGAATTAAGAGATGACTGGGTTTGAAAAGGCCTGCCAGATTCCCCTTAACAAGTGACCCTGGAAATTAACATGTTTTGAAGATGTGATCAAAATGTGAAAAAGAAAAAAAAAAACCACAGAAATAACACTCAGTTAAACAAGGTTAATCAAATTACCCAGTAGACTAACTTTTTAAAATAAAAATTATGAGAATAAAAGAAAAGTTCTAAATAATACTTTTGCAAGTGTAGTATTTGCCGAAAAGGATTCTACCTGGTAAAGAAATACTTAAAGGGATTGAGAAAACATAAATGCTAACTGTAATGTTTGATTTCCCTTTTTAATGGCATAAATAACCTGAGGAGGTTAAAGTGACTAACTCTTTAAAAATGCTATTGATCCTAAATGCATAAAACATAATTATAGCCATATAAAATACCAGTGATAGGCTTACACGCACACATAGCTTTTTGACTCAACCTGGTGATTTACCTACCTTTATAAACTTTTCAGGCCTCAGTTTACGACAACCAAAGCAACATAAATTGAAATGTTTGCTTGTGTTAAAATGACTTAACTTAAAATAAGCAATATGCTAACAATTTAACTCCCGGTTTCTGAAGAGATTTTCTATTGATATATGTCTGAGTTCTTTTATGTATCTAACTTGCTAAATTTAATATACTGGCTTAACATTGTATAATAAGTGTTTCTTTTTCAAGCGTCAATACTTCATTACACTGTTTTGTCAGACTATAAATAAAAATAAACATTCCTGGTAGGAAAATACATAGGCTACCTAGTATTTCATTTGACAGCTGCATTTGTTTTCAAGCTGCCATGGAAATGAATGCTTTTATATTGTTACAGGAATATGTTTCAGAGTGGCACTATCCACATAGGTCAGGCCCAGCAGCTGGACTATATTGCATTTGTTATAACCACATGAGAATCATTGTTCACTATTTTAAATACCTTTGGGCCTCATTCAAAGCTCACTGAGGTCAATTGAAAGACTCCCATTAATGTCAATGGGTTTTGGATCCAGTCCTGTGTTCTTTCTAAAATTCTCTATTGAGAAATCTATCCAGCTACAAAAAAGCACCCCATCCCCAAATAATAACATCAGGTGCTTAGAACGTCTCAGTCAGATGTGTGTTTTGTATTTTGCAACTGTAGTACTGAACAATCTATCTAGGTATGGTGACCCCCACCTCTGTAATGTTTGAGGACCTCACAAACATTAATGAGTTTATCATTCCTGTGAAGAACTGAAGTACAGAGAGATTGAGTTATGTGCCCAGGATCACAAAGGGAGAGCCAGGGATCTAACTCAGATCTCCCGAGTCCTAGTCCAGTGCCTAAACAAGCACTATTTGCACAACTCTGATAGCTTTGTTATTGATGCTGTTGCACAAACAAAGAACATAGAAATTGCCAGACTGAAGTGGATCCAAGATCCATCTAGTCCAGTATCCTGTCTCTGACAGTGGCCAGGACCAGATGCTTCAGAGGAAGATTTAAGAACCCAGCTGTAGACAGATGTGAGATAATCTGCTTCCCTCATCTCTAAAAGTTAAAAATCGACTTAAGGCCTAAATAAAGGGGTTAAAGATCTCTTCCAAAAGTTTTATTAGCATTAGCTGTTGTATTCTTGTTATACCTTTAAACATCCAGTCCCTTTTTTGAATCTTTCTAAGTTCATGGATTCAACAACTTTCTTTGGCAATGAGTTCCACAGTCAACACTGAATATTGTGTAAACGGATAATGAAATGAAATTTTTTCATTAAATGCCATGTTAGGAGGTAAACCCAAGTTGGTTATGTTCATTTCAATTTCTGTCTGAGGAAAATTTCATTTGGCAGAATTCTGCTCCGGTGTGCAAGTTGAATCTCATCTCTGATATTGTGCTGTTTTTGGATGTGTCTGGGAGGGACACATGCACGGAGAGAAGAAGGTGAAGCTCTATAGTACTAGAAGGGAGCAGAAGATCAGAAATGAGATGTGACGTATGGATCTGTGTAAATCTGAGAGTAGAAATCTGCTCCATATTTGTTAAGCACAAACAGATAAAGTTAGCACAAATAGAAAATTCATTTTAAACTTTAAAAGAGGGTTTAAAAATAGTGAGAAATAAAATATTTTTCAAATGCACGTACAAAAAGGCTTCCAGTTCTTGTTCGGAGGCATCTAAGACTAAAAATCTGTGATCTGTGTTTGGATTTGCATAATACTAGCAATTGAAAAAAATCAAGTGTAAATAATATCTATCATATCACAACTGCTTGATTATTTCTGTTGGGCAGTTTAGCACCTTTGAAATTAGATTGGGCATTGGAATAAATCTGTGTATATAAGAAAAATCTTAGGGAAAAAAAAGGCAAGAAACTGCTAATATTCTTATTTTATATTGAGTCACCAGTTACCACTAAATTGGCATTCACTATGTAGGTCATGATTTTAGCTGTAGAAGGCATTCTGACAAATTTATATTGTTAAATACTTACTGAACAGTTAAGGGCAACTGCGGTGTACTGCAATCTGGTTACTCATGCTCTCTGTCACACTGCAGTTGTATTATGTTCTGTTCATAAAACAAAACCAAATGTTTAGGGTGATTTCCTGTCCCTTCCCATCCGCAAGCAACGTGCCTGAGACACAGAAGAACCAATGCATAATGAGGATAACAGGGTGTAGAGAGGGCAGGCTGAATGGCTGTCTCTAGATTTGAGTGGCTGTCTCAACAGCAAAGCTGAAGGGAATTTTGAGAGAGTAAACAACACGGACTGTGGATCCGCTTACAACCCAAAACTGCTCAGTGAAGAAATATGTTAGAGCTGCAGATGCTACAAGAGCTGGGAGGCCATGCTAGCACAGACACAGTTGCTTTACTGGTACTCCAAGACCAAAAGGAGATAAGTCCATCCATTCCCCCACACATGTATCCCCACATGTCTCTCTGGAGAGCCCTTGCAAAATGTCCATGGGCTTGGTTTTTGCACAGAGGTGAAGGATTTGGTCCTTAGTTGTTTAATGTAAATTCTGGTAGTAAAATTGTTTTCCCACCAAATTATTTTGCTTTAAAAAAATTAAACTGAAAATGTTTTTGTCTGAAGCAGTATTTTAGTTCATAGATAATAGGAACACTATGAATTTACAGTATGTCATCTAGGTATTAACATTAATATTACTTCCATTCAGGAATTCCTTTAATATACGTCATAGTGCTGTACTTTATATCTTTACTCACCCTGGAAGAGCTAGAGAACTGCTTTATGGATAAATTGAGTTTCAGAGAGCCACACAATTATCAGTGTGATGTCCTCACATTGCACTTCAATACTTTTTTTTGCAATATTGTGTCAATATGACACTGTCATCAGAATGCATTGTTGTCATACTTGTGGCATTGTGCTGTTATTATCTGTGGCTCTCTGTGTTGTATCTCTTTCTACCCTTCCAGCCGCTTCCTTGCCTAGAGTCTTTCTGTTGACCAATTTAGAAAATTTGAAAGTGATAGTAACTTTTTTTGTTTTTCTTTGGCCCCTACTTCCACTTTTCTCAACCTTCTTTCCTTGCTTGTCTGCCCTGGCTTTCTGCCCTAGAGATAATTTTCTGTCTCTCTGCATCTACCCCCTTCCTTATTGCTTATTCCTGCCCTCACCTCCCCCACACCACTGACTCCTAGATCCCACTTCTAGCTCTAAGTCTTTCCATCTTTTTCTGTTCTCTGTTCCCTTTTCACTTTTTCCCCTTCTCTCCATTCCATGGTCCTTTTCCTTGTTCCGTCTGTGCAGTCATCCTGCTTCTGTTCCCTTCTCATATTCTGTTATCCTCTCCAAAGTTTTCTCTCTCTCTGTTGCCTTCTGCCCTGGGAACTCCTATATCTCCTCTCCTTTCCATTCATTTCTTTCCTGTACTCTTCTAGTCCCATCAACCCATTCTCAGCCCCAACCCATGTACCTTCCCATGCCAACAATCCATCTTCTCCTCCACCTAAGTTTCTCCTCTTCCCTTTGTTCCTTAAACTACTTTGCAATATATTATATTTTCCTGTCCTCTAGTGAAATTTCTTCATTTTATCAGTATTATTAAAAGTGTCTTTGCTGAATACTGCTCTTTTTTCAATGAGCTCTAAATACTACATGGTATTTATTCCATGGCGCCGTTTGAGTTTTGTAATCTCCTTACCAATATGTATCTTGTTACAAGAGAACTTTCTCAGAAAGAACATTTTTGATTTGCATCCAATAGCTGTTTTAGTTCATTTCATCCTGACATAGTTCAAAACATTAGTCATTGATTTAAGCGGATAGTACAGCTTCATCAGCATTTTCTATTCATCATTACATTATCTCAAGTTAATTGTTTACAAGCATGACAGAGTTTAATCCTATTACTTCAGACTCTTTTTTTATACTTAACAGCACATCCTTTAGAGAAGCCTCACAGAAACAAAGGTTTATGGTTTAATTTGTCTTAAATAGAAAGACTGTGCAGTACTTAGCCTTTGTAAAGACTTGAAACAATTTCATGATGTGATTTCAGTCTGTGAATAAAATGTAAAGTCTAATTAAAGCTATTTAAGATGACAACTTTTTTCAGGGAATCAAAGAAATAATGCTAAGGTCTGCATTACCAGCCCCATTATGTGGGACTTGTATCTCTTAACCTGTGTACACAGAGAATATTGCTGCTTGTTCAACTCTCATTTTATTTCATGAAAACAATCGAATAGTAAGTCAGTAACCACAGAGAGACTGTTTGTTTTTATGCCTGTTATCTTCTGTGTATCTCAATTGTGTTATTGGGGTATTTTTGTTTCACTGGTTTTTACGCTCTATGTATATAAAATCTGTCTGCTTTATTCTCCTGAGAAGCCAAGGTCTTTTGTGCTCAACCATTCATCTAATGTTGCCACCACAGAGCTAGATCTCCATGCTAAGGAAGGAACTTGCAGACTTTGGTCACTCCTTCCCATAGAGAGACAGGCTACTAGAAAAGGGGTATGAGGGAATTGTTCTGCACCTTCTGGAAACTCATTCTTCAACTGAGCTCTCGGGCAGGAATTGGGACACCATCACTGGTACAACTTCCAGAAGGGGAATGATGCTGAAGAGATCAGGCCAGATGCTGTGCCCAGTTGCACTGACATAAATCAGGAATAGCACTGATGTGTTCCTTCAGCTTCAGAGCAGTGTAACTAAGTACAGAATTTAGCCCATTGTCTCTTTCTTGACCCACACGTTTACAGAAAGCAGGCATTCAAAAACTACTGATCTCGGACTGTTACACCCAAATTTAAGTAATGATGGCAGTTGCCTCTGTGCTTGTGGGTAAGATGCCTTTAAGCTATGGCAACTAACAAAGGTTTGCAGGATTTCTTCATAGTACAATCAAACTGGCTGGCATTTGATTGTTTTTATGCTATTAGATATGACACAGTGTTGTCCAGTTTTCTCAGCTCAGAGTGTGGTTATGGTCAGAGAAGTGACTATAAAATGGCATGGTGTTACTGTACATGTATCTCCCCCTGCAATGAGCATTTCACTTTTGCTCAGTTTAAAAGTTATTACTATTTATTATTTATGTAGCACAAACATTGCACTAGACACTTGCCGGAGAATAATATGAGAAGGCCCATGCCCTGAAGGGATTGGTTGGTGTGTTGTGGGAAGTGGCTGAGCAAGGGTGTAGTGTATGCCTTATGTAGGGATGGGGTTGACTGGGAGAGCGAGTGAAATTAGCTTTTTGGAGCTCATTTTGAATGTAATTGGTGTGTGTCAGAGAAAAGATGACTGGGAGAGTAAGTCAGTGTAGTTGTAGGGGTGTCTAGGAGAGAGTGTGAGTCATGGCGGTGGTGATGGCATGTGTTGAGGTAACAAGGGAGAGTGGGAGTGGTGTTCATTGGGGTTGGCGGAGGAATAAGTGGATTGAATAGCGTAAACCCTACGAATCCCCGCAATCTGAGCAGGGAAAACCTATCCTGCTTAGTGTTGGCCTCTCTGCACTCCCCTCCCTTGAAACACATCACTGCACACAGCCTTCTTCACAAACAGGAGTGCAGATACATTAATTTAGTACTTCTTGAAGCAGAATTCACTTCAAGAATTCTAGTGAAGATAACTGCTCACATATCATCTGCTTTGGGAGAGGGAAATGTTGCAGAGAAAGGGTTTGCCCATTCATGTCCAAGGGAGCCCCGCCTTACAAATTCCATGGAGTCCAGTCTCCATGAGGAAGTGTAGCACAGAGCCCTTTCCAGTCAATGGGGATGCAGGTGAGAGTGCCGGCTCTGTGGTATGTTTCACCTTCTCTTGGCCCAGGAAAAGCCCCTCTGCAAATACTCTTACAGGTTAACTCTGCTTCTCTCTTGATTTCTTTCCAGGGTTGAGTGGGGATCTAGTCTGGGAATATCCCTTGTTCAGACAATTTTAAATATTAAAATTGCAGCCATTCTGGAACATTTTTTTTTTAAAAAAATTTGTTTTGGTTCTTTAGCAGTACAGTTAGCATTGGATTCAAGGAGTATTAGTGCAATGTTTGATGTAGAGTTTGCAGTGTTCCCTCTTGCTGATAATCTTCACGGTAAGTTGTGTACTGTTGTCTCAGGAGGCCAACCATCCCAGAAGATCACTTTACAAATATAGTGGGGTTTTTTATTTATAACATATGCTTCAAAGTGTGATACCAGACATCATAATGTAATTCTAATTTATTCAGAAAATGTTTCTTACCAGCCTGATTCAGTTTCTTCATTAATAATACCCAATAGGTATAGATTTCTCATGTTGACCTCATGCTTCTTCTCATCTGCTTTGTGAAGATGTTTTTTTTTTATTATTATCTTGATAAAGGAAGAAAATATGACATTGTCCCCAGCAGATGTATTTTCTAAATCATTAACTCAGATTTCCACATTCAAGAAAGCGTGAAAACGTGTCTAATCAAGTCAGAGAGAGCCTTTTGAATCCCAAGTCCCATCCTTTGTAAATGGAATTGATGATTTTCAGGCATGCACACAGCGTAGACTTACTAGGGAAAATAACCAGGAGTCACATGATGTGACCTTCAAGACACATGACTTTTTAAAATGTCTGTGATGAAGTAAGTGAGCATCAAGAAAATGACCCATTATCCTGAAAACAACCAAGAGTAGTCAACAAAAAAATTACTGAGGACAAAGGAAAGAGAAGAGAATCATCATTGCGAAAGAAAAGCTGCTAGCCAAGAGGTGCAACCACAATAAAGAAATTGATGGGGACAGGGAAATACGCCACAAGTGAATCTTGCATCTATATTTAGGATGGACACCATCAGGACAGTAAGAAGTTAGGGGAGAAATCTCATCTTTTCCCTTTCCTCCCTACATCCCCACCCAGTTTATTGTGCCTTTTAGTGTTATGGTGAGCACTGTAAAATAAACAGCTGAGGGGATCATTCTATGCCAGTTCTGACCCCATCTGAGGCATTTCAATGCATGGTAAAGCTAGTCAGGAAAACTGTCTTATTTCATATAGAAAATTTCAAATAAAATGATTGTTTTCCCCATTTTTAATGTTTTTTCAGGTTTTCATGGAAAAACTAAATACCAAACAGCTTTTAACACTAAAAAATGTTCAGTTTTAATCAAAAACCTGAAAAAAAATTGATGAAAGCAGAAATTTTCTCAGGAAAATTTTTGTTTTGGTGGGGGGAAAAAAGTGTGACAATTTTTTTTCAACCAGCTCTAAGGCATAGTCAGTAGGCCTTCCTGTGACCCTGGGTGCTTCTAGATCTGGGAATGCTGCTTGTTCTCTCTTCAGCTCTGAAGTTAGAGGTCTTTTCCTGTCCTGAGATATTTAGTCAGCACTTTCCTCCTACATGTGTGCATGCACATAAACACACACACACACATATATATAAAGCCAAATTGAAATTATAGCTGCAGTTAAACCAAATGCTATTTACACAGGTTAAAAAAAAATCTATATCGCTTCCTTGAGCCTCCAAGGCTAGTTTTACTGGCCAAACTAAGACTATCCTAACATATAATCCATAGTTTTATAGTCTTTTCCAGATTATATTGGATTTTAATTAGTCTCATTGTAAGGGGTCAGTAACCTTATTCAATGCTAATTGGGTGCTGAAATGAAAAAAATAGGTACATTAAAAAAATCTCTATAAGTAGCAAAAGGAAAGATTTGATAATGAGATTACTCCACTGTACATTCAGATTTCCCATTTATTTCAGAATAGTCTGTCTAATTTACCTAACCGCTTCTTAGGATAGCTGTGGAGGGACAGGGGCACACATGTGCCTGTTGATGGGTGTGATGTGAGTTTTGGAAAGAGAGAGGCTCAATTATAAATAAGAAGATTTAGATTTGATTACTCTGATCCTGAAGTATAGATTGGAAGATTCTTCATAAATAGATACTTTGTAAAGTGCTTTGAGATCTAGTGATGGCAAAGCGCTATATAAGAGCTAGTTGTTGTTGGAAGAGGTGGAGCGGGGGCGGGAAGGGGTGGAGTGGGAGGAAAGGCAGGGTGGGCGGGGAAGGAATGGAGTGGGGGTGGGGCCTGATGCAGAACCGGATTGAGCACCCCCTGGCAGATTAGAAAGTTAGTGCCGCTGATAGCTGTGTATCTAGTAGTTTGACATAGAATCATAGACTCGTAGGACTGGAAGGGACCATGAGAGGTCTTCTAATCTAGTCCTTTGCTTTCCAGGCAGGATTAAGTATTATCTAGCATAATTATAAAAACATAAACCAGTAATTCCTGCCAAAAGAAAATTGACTCAGAAGACTCTTAGCTCTACTTTCATACTATTCTATTCAGATGCACAATTTGATATGTTCCAGCCAACATTTCCAAAAATACAATAGTTTTCCACACAAAAATGAAAAAAATAGAGAAAAAGGAGCTGCTCCAAATCCCAGTCTCTCTAGGATCTCGAAGTCATAAATTACAAAACAGTAATGACACCAACTCTCTCACACCAATAAAAATTGGTCCAATAACAATATTACCTCACCCACGTTGTCTCTCTGGTAATGACACTGTAAGTATGGTATGAATATGCTGAGTCCCTAAACAGTCTTCAGAAGAGCACACTGTCCCAGAGTTAAATCGTGATATGACATCTTTGGAGTTAATGGGAGCCTTTGACTTCAGTGGGTGCAGAATTGAGCCCTTAGAGTTTGGCTTCACTGGCAACTCAAAACAATAACAAAACACACCTTTGAAACTACATTTCCTCCCAGAGTACTAGGGTGTTTGTCTACCTGTGTTTTAAACCACACCTATTACCTCAGTATCTGGTTTCCCTCTGTTATATCAATTTTGATGGCAGAAATGGGCCCAAAGAGTCAAATGTGTTAACATCACCCAGTCATTGCACAACATTAAACAGTTGTAAACAAGGTTCGGGGTTTGGTATACAGAGACGTCAGCCATCTTAGTTCTATGGTAAACACACATTAAAAATTCTTTAATCTTTTCTTAAAAAGAAGGAAAAAGAGCTAAAGTGTTTGAAAAGTAAAGTATTGAGTAAGTCTTTTAGTTTAACAACACTCCTTGTTCTCTTTCCCTTTAGCTGGAGAGAGAGTTTTCTCCTCCCCCTAACAGTTTTTTAGCTGGTATTAAAGATAGTAATAACTTTTGAGAAAAAGAGTTAGTTGAGATATGCTGGAGATGCTGTTGTTAAAGTCTGATCCCATTTTGTAGAAGACAAATACACACACAAGAAAGTAGAGAGAAGAACAGCAAAGGTAGAAAATGCAGCTTCTCCCTCTGGTGTAGATTCTCACTTGCAACCTTACTGCAGAAATATGCAGCCACAGCATGCGCACAGTCTTATCAACCACTGCAAGACATAGCAAACTGGTACCAACATTGGGCTATGTAGGGCATTGCTTTTAGCTGCCTCGTTGGTCACAGTCTTACAGCACTGTTGCAAAGTATACAGCCTTGGCCAGCTAAGCCAGTCTCTTATTAAACAGAAAGGCAAAAAAGAGAGATCGGACAAAGAAGAAATAAGGTGGGGAATGAAAAGGACACACAAATGGGGCGGGGGGTGACAGCAGGAATCAAAGTTTCATGGTTCCCAAGTGGGGTTCAGGATTTAATCAAAGCCGGTAGTGGTGGCAGATGTCATCTGGGTCCCTCTCTCTGACCCCGTCTGGTCAGGACTTCTTTCAGGACCAGGATGACAAAGGGCCAGCAGTGTCACAGTGGATCCTAGGAGACGGAGGATGTGTCAGCCGCAGTGGTGAAGCTTACTCCTTCTGGTCCACCTGTCTCCCCATCCGAAGTAGTTGATAGCGTGTTTTTCTCTCCCAAGTATTTTCTTTTAAGAACCCCCATAAGAGAGCACTGGGTGAAATAGCCCATTTCATTATTTTGTCCAACAATTCTGGGCCATTGATTTCCGGTCCCACACTTCTCTTGTTTATCGGCATGGTCTTTATACTACCCTTGAATTATATCAGGTAGACCTTTTTGTTTGGACTAATTCAGTCTTTCTGACTCCATTTTGCACCTTTTTTCCATCAACATTTATTATTCTAAGTTATTGCGGTATTTTATGACCTTTCACTCACTTCTAACAGTTGGGCTCACAATTAAGTTAAAATGGAGGCCCAATTGTTACAATACCTCTGGGACTTCCTCTGTGCTATCTCAGTTTTTTGCTCTACTCAAAGAGATATGCTAACCCCTTTAATGGAGCTCATTGGACCCTCATGCCTGCATGACTTGACAGCAATACCTCTGAATCTCAATAAAGAGTTTTAGTACCTACGCCTAGGGTGACTCAACAGAACAGGACTGCAGGGTCTTAGACCTTCCACCTTGTTACATATGTATTTAATTTTTATTCAGGTTTGTGAAGGTGCTTACTTCATACACATATGTTATAGTAGGTTCCATGATTTTTTTGCACTTGGTTTCCCTATTCTTTTTCCTAAAAGAAGGCCAATACTTAGCTACTGCAATCCAATTATGGGGAGAAGTACAAACAGCAATCATAGTAGTCTGAAACTATCAGCACCTTTGCCATATTAAAAAATGTAAAGAATGAAACCATGGGAGCCCATAATTTTCCTTTGGGTGAAGAAATCTTGTCCTCCCCCCAGGAAGGATACACAAGATCTGAAATGCAACAGAACCACCTCTGTACCCCTTGCAAAAAATGGAGCAGTGCTCCACAGTTGGTCTTTTCCTGACAATGTGCAAGGGAGTTTCTGGGCAGTCCAGCATGGCCACTGAATCAACAAACTGCATGTGGTCATTGGCCAAAATGCCTATATAGGTCATGAAGCATAGCAGGCCACATTAGTGCGGTTATTGTAGAGCATTCTGCCCATACAAGCCCCAAAAGTCACGCACAGGCAATTTGTCCATTTGAGCTTTGTGCAGCTGATGATGATTTCCTCATAAATTTAGAGAGTTTATTTTGTATAGTAGTTTTGCTTGCTTTTTCTCTCTTTTGCAAATCAAATTTTGTAGGAAAACAATATCAAGTGATAGGTTGCATTGGAGAGAGGAGAGGAAATGTGGGGACAAGAGACAGCTGGAATTTGAGAGCCCATTTGTCTCTTTTGACACATTTTATTGACTGATTGATCACCACTTTCACAGAAAGATACCAAAACTGTCTGGAATAAATACAAGCATATATTCTAGTTGGCTTCTGCAATCTAAGCAAAAAAGAGGTTCTCTAACTTAAGTTTGATGCGAAGGCAAGAATCTGCCCCTAGCTAAACACTTCTTCCATGCCAATTGACATCACAATGTTATTATATTGTTTGTTTATCAAGTATCAAATATACTCATTAAAACGTATGGAGAGACCCGTGCTCACCTTTGTAACAGAATGTCTCAGGAATAGTGTCTGATGTGATCTGACTTCTCAAATGTATTCATTCTTCCTGCTTTGCAGGCATACCTGGAAGTGACTATGTCAATGCCAACTACATAGATGGTTACAGAAAGCAGAATGCTTACATAGCAACACAAGGGGCTCTCCCAGAAACCTTTGGAGATTTCTGGAGAATGATGTGGGAACAACGGGGTGCAACTGTGGTCATGATGACAAAACTGGAGGAAAGGTCCAGGGTAAGAAAGAACTTTATTGCTTTTGTAGACTAATTAAAAAAAATTAAAACTTGTATCTGCTTTATCATTTACATAAGTTTTTCATTCAAATTTGCCCAGTCCTCTCCGTATCTGCAATATTTGAGTGATAGCTAATAATAGTGTCTTTATTATTAAATGTGGAGCTACACAGCCATGCCACTTTTTTCTTAGTCGATTTTCTAGTGACTAGAAAACTTGACATCCCATCATCTTTAATGGTTTCTCCAGCCATTTCAACTAAGTCTGAACTAAACTGCAATGATGTTTTGGTGCAACTTACTATTTTCTAATAGAACCATTTTCACTTAAAATTATAATTGAATTTGTTATTACTGTTAGTAATGGGGCCAAAATATGTTAGGCAGTGTTCAAACACATAGGAAGACATCATCTTTTTTGTAATATTGAGCTGCTGAATATTTTGTGTTCCCACACAAAATGAGCAAATATCAGCTAACGTGTTATTTGGCAAATAAAAACTAGCAAGCTGTATTAATGATTCCCAGATAGAACAATGTCAATTTGGCATGTGATAACTACTTTTCTACCAAGAACCAAATAGGGATCAGTGCCTGAATTGATAAAAATAAAAATGATTTCAAACTTTTGCCCTGTCAGAAAGTTGGCCCTAACTTAATGAGAAATGAACCATTTCTTGAACTTTGAATTATTTGTTAAAATAGTGTACATCTTTGCACTTCTGTATTTTCTTGTTTCTTTTTTAACATTGTGAAACATCATATTTGTACCTGACTTCTAGCCCAGTTTGTGCAGGTTTGGATAAGATTCAGATAAGAATCCAAACTTTGGCTGCTTATCTAAACAAAACACCTCAACTTCATGAGACTTATCCATCATTAGAAACAAGAATAGGGGATTGGAAGTGTCACTTCCTGCACTAGAACAAAAATATGGCTGAATCATCTTTTCATAAGGAAGTTAAGATATGTCACCATCACTCAACTTTTGGACATATTCTGTTGACTTCATTTTAGTTAAAATCAATGAGTACTCGGTTGTGGATAAAAATATAAGAAGGGTGTTATATTTGCACATAGGGCTGCTAAAAGAAAAAATGTTTCTTACTAATACATGCCAAAAACAGAAGACAAAATTATCTATGGTGTTTCAACTATGAGGCCTTCACCAGGAATAATCTGTAAAGGTCAAAGTAAAATTAGGGAAGCTGGAGATGGAATGCAGGGTATGTTATGTGATCAGAAAGGAAATAATGGAGTGGGTGGGTATCAGAAAAAAATAGCATGACTGTAATGTTAAATTAAAAATAAGGATTATTTAAACATTGTGAAAAGAATGGAGGTGGTCCACCAAGCTCGAAATAAGCCACTGGGGTTGAAAAGTATCTAGAGTCAAGAAAAGTTCCAACTGGGGCAAAAAAGGGAGAGAGGGGAAAATATGCTGTCATAAAAAGGTCTTTAGATCAGTAAAAAGTAGACTGTGCATCTGACCAGATCATAGTTTATATATAAGCAGTTTATGTGTAAGCTCCATTTTTTTAAATTAGAACATTTTTAGTTTATTGAGATGATAGCAAAACAAAATCCACTGTAATACTTCATTCCTTTCTGTAATGACATTAACTTCTCTTCCCATGTTGGATGTATACAGGGCTGTGCTGCTTATATAACTTGAACTTTGTGACTGCACTACTTTTGGTTTGGAGACTTATTGGTGTACAGATTTGGCCTCTTCCCATTTCAGAACCTATTAGAAATAAAGGAATAGTGTCCAGTTCAGGCAAGATATAGCAGTTAAATTATAGACTCAGTGCCTGCATGTAAATTCAACTTCCATTAACAGCACTGCCCACACATATCTGTTGATAATGAGTCCATTGCCGAAAATATTTTTCTCAGAATACTTTATTTTATCTTGATGCCCCAGGCCTTACTTAGCCCAAGAATCAAAAGTTGTTTTGACTTAGGCAAATGAAATTCTGCCCATTTCCTCACTAGTTGCTTCTAATAATAGAGTTACTTCTAAATGGCATCAGTGCTACTCTAAAGTCTGATGATAATGAACAGTCCTTTGCAGAAGGTCTTTTTACTTAAATACTTCCCATGTATCTTAACACTACAGGTCGTTGCTCCATGTACAGAAACTTGTTTTGAAATAACCAAATAAAATTCTGCTCATTCTCTTTACTAATTGCTTATTGCAGTTTCAAGCTAACTCTGCTCTCTGCTGACTGTATCCTGAAAAGAGCTGATCAGAATAATAATTGCCTTTACATATGATTTGCATTCAGTGGCAACACATTCCTTGAGTGTAATGACAGTCCAGACAGTCCTAGTCAGTTGACTTTCTGTGTGTTTCTTTCATTTATGATTTAACTCATTCTTAGTTCATAAGTGAAATGAGTTTCATGCAGTCAGCCTGATCAATAATAGTCCATGTAACATGTAATCTCAATACATAATTTAGCAGAATGGGCAATTTCATTTAAGGTGGAGCTTGCAAATGTGAAAATATGACACTTAGGTTACCCCTCCTAAGATAGCATCTTCAGATAATGTCATTAATGGTATTACTAGTGGGGTAGAAGTGGGAATCCCTAGTCTAGGAAAGAATATGATTAGAAGATTCCATGTTTTTTTCTACACCATCATTTCTTTATACAGCACAAGACCAAATGAAATTTCAAAAATGAGATATAAACACTATTAAACGCTAATGAAGATTAGGACATCCTCTAGTTTTGTTTTTCTTGTTCTTTGTTCCCTTTTCTCTCCGCTTTCGTGTCTTGAATCCCTGATCATTATCTCTTCTGCAAAGGAAGATCATTCCTCTCTGGGACTTCATCTCCTTTTCTATCTTCATGTCTTCGTTTTGTTTACCTTGCTTTTTTCATTGTTCAGTGCTGGACCTTGGCATCAGGCTTTTTAACCTGTGCTGCATGGATAAAGGGTTTTTTTTTTTAAATGGCATTTGCAGAAGCAAACTAAGTTGGTTCATTAACATGTGTTAGATGTCTGACTAACCTCAGCTTTGAGAACTTACATATTTAACAGCTGAGAATGTCAAATGAAGATGTTACAGTGAATTAGTTATTCATTTGTTTGGCTATTGGGAAGCTGCAGAATAAAGAAAGCTCTTTCATATATAACCCTTCACACATTGTTTATGTTTTAAATGTCATCTCTGCAATCTCACCTGACCTAATCTAGACCTCAGAGAGGAAATCAGTCCCATTACTCTGCTATCATATACGTAATTTATATGAAAAAGGATTGTACACACTGCAATGCATGGAAAAATGTTGATAACATATTTATTACATGCATGAGTTTAATCTGAATGAAATAAAAGGAAACCATTAAGGGGTGAAAACTAGAGATTAGGAAAAGCAGTTAACTGTTACAATACAGGAACACATAAGAAAATTTAAAACATTAATATTATGGTGTGAGAGTTTCTGGATTGATTCCCGCTCCCTCCAAAATTTACATTTTTTAGTGCCAGATCCTTTTGGTTTGTTGCATTCTCAGGGGACCTCCATGCTGTAGCAGGTGGTCCCAAATTGTTTCCATGCTACAATCAACATATGCATTTATCTGAGGAGCCACGTGGGGACAGGGGACCTCAGCGTGGAACAAACAGAAATGTTGTTACATCGAGGCAACGTTTGTATTATCCACTAGGTCACCATATATTCCCCTCAAAGATATTGTTTGGGGTAGGACATTGTAGCAAGTAACTCCATTGCAAGAGATCTTAAACCTCCCATTCTTTATTCTAATTCCTTGGCATAGACTCACTCCAGAATGTTCTGGGATAGACACAGTGTTCATTTTTACTTCCTCCTCATTGCTATCACGGACAATATTTTCCTCCATGGGGCATCACTAATATGGTGTTCATAGCCAGAATCTTCTGTCACAACCACCCCCTCCACACCCTGCCAAATTAGAACCAAATACAATATAAGGCTTGCAGCAACTGCTTCAGCAATATGAACCTGAATTTAAACTTCTGGATTGATGAGGAACTACTTATTACTTACACCGATGCTTCATACATTTCCTCACAGCTAATGACCAGCTGGAAGAGTCAAGTGCCCGTCACTTTGCTGCAGGCCCTTAAGTTGAACTTGCCAATCATTAACTACCAGGAAATGGAGACTGTTGCAAGCTACGAATATATACAAATGCGAACAAAAAATAATTAATTGGCTATGTGGCAGTTGAACTACATGTTGCCATAGACACAGTGAGCTGTATGCAGAAATAGTCTTTTCCTAAGTGTCAAAGACCAGTAGGAAAGCAGGATCATCTTTTCATTAATTTAATAATGAAACAACGAGACCCTCTGTACCAGTCCTATATTAGTGCAATAAGAACAACTGGGAATAATTAAGGGCCATAGGCTTTGCTTCTATTTGGAGTATTTATCATGGTTAAAGAGAATTAAGAGCCTTTTTGTGTGTGTTTGCCATCTTTAGAGGATAACTACATATAGTTTCAGCAGTGCAATAGCTACACACTGGGTTCATGCAGCCCAGAATCCCCCTTGGCACTCAGTGTTATGCTACTCCACCTTGGTATGTGCCATCCTCTTCACTGTGTTCTGAGTCCAACCATTAGCAACCTGCTCCTCTATAGCCACTTGTGGAGAAGCCAAGAGGGGTTCCGCTCTACTTGGAGAAGCTTGATAATATACGTTCACTGTAACAGCTAGGCTGTTTTTGTTTGGTGAGTGTTGTGTGTGTTTTTTGAGAGTTCAGGACTATATGTCACCCAGTCAGAACACACAGTTTGAAGTCCCAATGTTTTGAGAGGTTTATAATCCATCACACATGTAAAAAAAAATGGAGGTGCTGCAATGTATACACAGCATATGCCCACACACTAGAAAAGTAAAAGGGACCAGGACATCCATTTACTTGAGGTTTGGAATTATAATTTTGATTTTATTTTTTGATAGGGAGAGGGGAGTATTGAATGGCATCAGGCACGTTTTATAGAGGTTCTAGAAGTACAGAAAGCAATGCTGAAAAATGTTTGGCTGTGCAACAAATCCAATATGCAACATGGTTGCTCCCAAAGTCTGTTTAGTATGAATATCATTGATGCAAATGCATGGTGTGCCTCGTTACACACCATGGACATTCAGAATTTCAAGGCAGCTCTGGGTATAATCCCCAGATTCTTCTGTTCCAGAAGCACAGGTCTCTACCACATGAGGTGAATTTCCATTTGCTGATGGCAGAAATGGGCCTGTGATAGGCTGAGCAGCTCTGATTGCATCCAATGGAAAGCAGTGGCACATATACACTAGTCAGTTCACAGCTGAGGCGTAGTTTTGTTTTCTTGGCTGCCTGGAAGACACTAAGGACTTTCAAACAGATACATACTTAGGATACATTTTGATAGGATTGTGATAAAGATAGTTTTTAATTTGTAATACTGGCCCTTTGCGGGAGAGAAACAGATTAATTATCTTTCAGCTTAGGTAGGTTTTGATAGATTGTACTGAATATGCAGCCTAAGTGACAGTGATCCACATCTTCACTAATATGGCTATGAAAGTAGAAGAGTCATCAATACTTTCATTTAACTGTGTTTTTTTTATTTGTTTGTTTTTTGCAAATAACATGTATAACCTGAACACTCTATCTTTTACTTAGTCCAAACAAAATGTCAATGGTTAGCATACAAACGTTGCTTTTGCACTATGGAGTAGAGCCTGGGTTTATTTATTTTTGAAAAGTGATGAATACTTAATGTAAACAGAAGACCAGCCACAAAAATAATGGTTACTTACTGTGGAAACTAGAAGAATATGCATGTCTTTATCTGGTAAACTAGCTATAAATTCTCAGTTTTCTGCTCTCCACAGCCATGCTGTCAGGAAAGGAAGGATGTTGCAAGTGGCACTTCTTTCTTGCTGAATAATACTATCTTCTTACATGGGAAGAGATAAGCACTTGATTTGCTATTCCTTTTTGATTTAGGATGGCAAACCAATAACTTCTGGATCAATAAGGAACTATTAGTATTACTTTGTTTTTAACTCTCTTAGAATGTTAAGATGTAAAAAGGATAAGAATTGATGGGAGTTAAATCTAGCCAAAAAAAAAAATAAAAAATAAATAAATTGCATTGCTGGCAAAATTGTTGCTAGACCACGCATACACCAGATTCACAAAAAGTAAATTCAAAATGTATAGGTTTTGTACTGCTTTTTGTTCACTATGACAAAATGCATCTGGTTATTCTTATAACACTGGAAGTGTTATATTCTGTTGTGGGACCAGTTCATCCTGTCACATTTGTAAAACTCAACCATACGGCAATCCAGTAAGGGGGAGATTTTCAAAGGCACAATGGGCAGTTTGCTGCTCAACTCTGACTGAAAGTAAATGTAATTTGGGTGCCTGACTCCTTTAGGATTCTTTCACAATCTCATCCTAAAATGGCACTGACTCAAGCTGCATTCACCAAATCAAATATTTAAACATTAATTCCCTTTTTCATGCTCTGTTATGGATAGAGGCACAGTGCAAATGTAAACAAGGAAACTCGTCTGAAATCCATGTTGCACAATTGTTCTGTCACCCACAAGAAGGCTATGCAAATCCCAGTTCTTCTATGTCTTATATATTTGGGATTGATGAACATACAAATAGAGTATGTAGTTGGATGAAGTTATTCTAAGGTGGCTTTTCTTAGTTGTTTTGGTTAGACCTGATTCTCTGATGAACTAGTAGATTTTCCCTTTCCAGTATGTGCCTGGCAAGTGGTCTCCTCCATCATGTAGCCTTTGACCCAACTGATGTGTCACATCAGAGCTGTCCTCACATAAATCTCCCATTGTCCTGGAAAGAGATGACCTACATGTAAAATGAACCATTTGCACTTTGAGCATTTCACACTGCAGGAATAGAGACTTTCTATTTGTTTTTAATGCACATAGTACGATTAGTTCCTGTTCTATGACAACACTATTCCTTGTTACTACTGTGTAGCAAGTTCTTGATAGGAGTATCAAGGTTTAACTGGTTAGTTACTTGAATTTTTGCTCATCTAGCACATTCTATTGGCAGAAAGCTGTGCTATTCATGAAAAAAATATGTAGATAATTTAGTGTCTTCTATTTTTGCTTGGTGATTCTGGGAAATATGCTGCTGTAGGACAGAGATTCTCCTGAATGTACAAGTTCCATACTTTCTGAGCATTATCATCCTTCATTTGGTCCCATCTTACCTGTTTATGTAATACATGATGATTACGTCATGTTGTCTGTCTTGGTTGTTTTTGTAATGGGTTTTCTGTAAATCTGGATGTTGAATACCCATGCAATGGAAATAGAATATTTTCTTATATGGGTTTCCTAAGCAGTCACTGGAACAATCTGAGCTATAGGACAAATACCTGTGTGGTTATAAGATCTTTGCTTACTGTTTATATCCATTAGTGACTATTCTTTGCATTTTTGAGGTTCAAAAATATATAACAATTTTCCCTATGTTGTTTTTCATTTTTGTACCATTCTGGCCTGTCACTTCTGGCTTTGGCTGGAACCAAGAAACGGTGTAACAAAATGGGATATGTTCTAAGGGTAGAATATAGCAAACCCACTTTTATTACCTTATTGGACTGATCAATACTCTACCTTCAGGGCTCTAAATAGCAAGCTTCCCAAATCAGACCTATGTGTTGAGCAGAATTTCTATCATATAGGAGCAGAGTGAGTTTTATGAGGTATTCTAATGACAAGGCAAGCTGATCAGGTTATAACGGTACTCCCATGACCTGTAATCTTCTATGCCTATAGCCAAGTGGCATTGTGCTACCCTTACTCACCCACAATAGTCCTGCTGAAGTCAATGGTAATATTTATGGAATAAGGTAGTCCTCACTGTGTGTAAGTGCATCACGATCTGGCCCTTACAAAGCATCAAACAAAATGACTGTCAATCTCAGCCTTTAAAATGATCATTGTAAGTAAGACCATTGGGAAAATATTTTTTTATCCTTTTTTCACATTGAATCCCTAAGACCCTGTCTTCATTGACCACATGAAGTGTTTAAAAGAGGTTTAAAGAGTGTTTTAAATTTAACATTGTAAATGCCTGGGTAGATGGTTGAGGCAGGTGGAAGGGAGAATTGTGTTAAAAGTATGATGGGGGTCCAACCTTAGTTTGCTCTCATGTATACCAATCTGTGATGCATTTAGTTTTAAGGATCAAATTAGAAGTAATTTACAGATTTTGTTTTGAATTATCTATTAACTATCTTCCCATATTAAGAATTTGTATGACGGGGCATCTTCCCCTCACTGTCATGTAAAGCTTTAATAGAGGCCTAGGGAGGCTGCATGGGGAAGGAGCCAATAGGGGAGAGGCTGGGTGGAGCAGCCAATCCGGGTCCAGGTAAGCCAGGGGCCAGGGCAGGGTAGAGTCAGTTGCTGCTGGGAGCCAAGGGAGGAAGGACCGCATACCTGGAGGGCTGAGAGAACTAAGGACCTTGGACAAAGCAGCTGCTGGCAGGGACCAGGGAAGCAAGAGGGAGCTCCTTGCTGGCTGCTGGGACTGAAGAGCTGAGTGCCCTGAGGTAAGGATGAAGAAGGTGCTGGGGCCATGGGGAAGGGAAATATAGCAGCATTGCTGGAGGTTACGGAGGAGCAACAGGAGGCTGCTATTTACAGGGTCCCTGGGTTTGGGCCCAGAGTAGTGCACAGGCCCAGGTCCTCCACACTCACCATTGGGGAAATGGCTGGACTGTTGGACAGATATGCACCTCTCCCGCCCCCCCCCCCTTTTCCCCCGCAGCCTCCTGAAGGGGGAAACAGATGATGACCCAGCCATAGAGCTGAAGATGCTGCAGTTCTGGGAGTTGAGAGGGGAGCCGTAAGCAGGAGCAGAGCCAGAGAGCCAGTATGCAGACTGTGAATGTGGGCGTCGGCCTCAAGCTAATCCCCAGCATGACTAGGAGGAGGCTCCAGTCAGGTGATGAGGGCTGCACCCCATGACAATTAGTATCACTGATCTTATCTTAGATACTTTTTTAAAAAATAGGGAGTTAACTTGCTAACTAACTGGTGTGTTACAAGCTGTTTTTGCTGCAAGTTTATTTGATTTGTGTTTAAGAAGAGAGCATTTGAAAGCTAGTATAGAGAGGACCTTAAACGAAATTGAACTATGTTGCAGGAGAGTCTACTGCTTCCATATTTTCAGCCTGATTTTGCAAACCCAAAAGATTTAAGCAATTTGGATAAGCTTCAAGCAAGCTTATAAACTTCTGGGTACTTATCTGAATTTAGCATTTTTAGTTTTACACCCCTTCACTACCTCTTTTACACCCCCCGCTCTTTTTGAATGTTGGGCCTTTTTAAATTGTCTCAAACTAGGTGCTCCAAAAAATGAAGAACCTAAAACCACAAGTAATTTTATAAAATCTTGACCTTTATTTTTAATGGAAATTTATGTGGTTGAATCTGTCATCTTACAGTTTTGACAAGGGGAATCAATGGTAAAGAGTAACCTGATACTGTTCAGATATCATCTCACCATAATTTGTTTTTCTATTCTGAATAAGGAAATTAAAAGCTCAAGACAAATTATTATTATTATTATTCAGCATCATTACAGAAAAGTCTCCTTTTTTAAAGAACTATCCCAAACTCTGTGTAGAAGTGAGCACCTTTATATGTACATAGAAAAACTGAAACAAAGCCATTTTTGTATAAACTGTTATTCTTCCAGATACAAAATTTATATGCTGTTCTTGCATCAAGGGATGTAGTCTGCCTGGATTTGCCTATGTTAACTTGCCTCATTCCTGAACTTGGTTTGCCCCAACGTCTCAGGTGGCTTGCAACAGCTGACTTACATATTAGGAATACACTCAAGGAGTTTTTCAGGCTGAGTGGTAGAACTTTGTACTGGAAAATTGTTTCTCTACCCCTGAATGTCAGGAATTTTTGTGTGTGCATGCTCATATGGAAACTTGCCTCCTTCAGCTCTGTTGATGCAAGCCAGTATCCTCCCTGGTGTCTGTGGCTTGCTGAAGTGTGAATATCTATGAATATTCTTTGGTGATATTTAAACTCCTCAGGTCTGAAACAGTCTCACGCTTTTCATTCCGATTGGAAAAAAAATTCTACATTCAATTTTCCTACAGCTTTCTTTTCAGCGAGTGCTCATAATACCATGAAGAACGAGGATTTTGCTGCTTTGTATGAAAGAGCCTGAGAGAAAGAGAGAGAGAGTATTGAAGTTATAAGAATGTGCCTATCATGATCTTTATGTGCCTTGTGTAAAAATAGCACTAAGACTACATGATAAATGCATTCATCTTTTGAACTAATGTCAGCTAATGTCATCCCTGAACTTAGTGGCAGTTGATTTGTTAGCATGATAACGTGTCACCAGGTTGAGAGGGGTCAGGGCCAGCTCCAGGCACCAGTGCAGCAAGCAGGTGCTTGGTGTGGCATGTCCGGCTCATCGGCAGCAATTCGGTGGTGGGCCCCTCAGTTCCTCTCGGAGGGAAAGACCTGCTGCCGAATTGCCGCCGAAGAACGAAGCGGTGGTAGGAGAGCTGAAGTGCCACCGATCGCGGCTTTTTAAAAAAAATTTCCACTGCTTTGGGAGGCAAAAACACTGGAGCCAGCCCTGGGAGGGGTGAATAAAATAAGGGGATGTGGGTGGGGAGTACTGTTGAATCTGTTGGAGGGTGTTATGTTTTCGATGGACTGACTTTGTAAATAAATTGTTGCTATGTGTGCATCTGGAGAGGAAGTGCCAGGGGCCCACTTCATCATCATCATCATCATCATTTATTTCATGTATTAAAGACTGTCAGTTTGCTTGGCACTGTACACAGTCCCTTAAGGGACCTGCAGTCAAATTAGGCTCAAACAGAAGCATTAAGAAATAGATAATGGCCACAGTTTTCAAAAGTGACTGGCGATTTTTGGTGTCCAACTTGAGTCAGCTTAAAGGGGCCTGATTTTCAGAAAGTGATGGGCACCTACCCTCTGAAAATCAGGCTCCTTTTAAGTGTCTTGAGTTGGGCCCTAAAAGCACTATTCATTTCAGAAAATCTTGGCTTAAACATTTAAATATAGTGACTCTACTAGCACAATAGTCACTTGACAGTTAAGATATACTATTTAATATCCTTTTGCCATTGAAATCCAAACAAAAAATTTTGTTTTAACCTCTCACAAAGATAAATTGGACTGAAAATTGCTAGGAGTCCTGGGAATTTAATATCTATGATCACAGAGCATGAGAGGCTGGCGGGCAGGGGACGGCACATCTTTGAAAGAGAAAACGTCTTATACTGGGGCAAGTGGAGAAGGAAAAGGAATACAAGTCTGAGTACTTTTGCTAGTACCATCAACTTACAGTTCATATGATCGTCCAAAATTCTAAACTTAAATCCATTCTGTTTCCTCTAAACATCAATATTTGTAGTCAGTGGCTCCCATTTTCAAATAACATGACGCATTGAACCTCAAGTTGCAATTATTCCTGAACAAGCAGCGTCAGCTTATAGCAGCATGACCCAAGAACAGCAGCTCTCACAGGAAATATTTCAGGACATCTCCAAAGGGTGGAGGGGGGAGGGGCAGAGGAGTTAAAACACACACACCCAAAAGAAAAAAAAACTAATTTATTTTCATCAGGGTTAATTTGAAGAGAGTGGTTTTCTACAGGCTTCTGAAATCCGAGTGCATTCTTACCATTAGCTCACTGCACTTCCAGTGACCCTTCTAATCTGTGATGTGGAGATTATTAGTGAATATTAAGGAAATAAGTATGTTTTGGAGAATAAAGGACTTAAAGGAGCATTTTCAATTTGTTCAGGCCACAACATCTTTTCCTTTCAGGAAAGTAAATGGCATGCTACATCCCTGGAAGGATGGGACAACGTAAGAAAAGCTTTTTGAGACTTTGAGGTGCCTATTACCCTCCAATCTCTCTCACGATTTTTCACACTTGCTATCTGGTCACCCTATTTTAAGAGTGTAGAAAAATCAAATTCCCATTAATAACTTGTTCCTTTTGTTTTAGACCTCCAAGTATGATTTAGGACATCACTTCCTGTCAAACGTTCCGTCCCAGCCCCCAATGAATTTTTTCCAGCAGGTTCAATTGTTAGGTTTTTTTTTTTCGGTTCTTCAACCAGATGACAGCTTCACAAACAGTGGTTTGTGAACCATTAAGGTTTGTGAACCGGTGCAGCTGGGAGCATGCTTCCCAGACTAGATAGAAACACATGCTAACTCTGCACGAGCTAGTGCACTAAAAATAGCAGTGTGAATGTTACAGCACGTTGGGCTAGCCGCCAGGCGGTCAGGTGAACAGGCATGCAACTTGGGTGGCAAGCCCAGGCTGCTATTTTGAGCATGCTAGCACAAGCAAAACTAGAGTCAGTCTGTCTACCTGGGGGGCTGGTAGGCACAATCCCAACCGCAGTGTGGACATAGATCTGCAGCGATCTGTAGACCTCTTCCTGTTGTTCCTCAGAATGAATGAAATGTTTTGAAATCTCAAACTGGGTAGGATGGTGGTGCTTGGGAAGAGTGCTGAATCTGTATGCAGGGTGAAAAAGCTGAAGAACATCTGAGTGTTCTTGGGTGTTCTCTTCTCTCTGTAAATAAAAACAGTTTGGATTAATACACACAGCAATTCATGTTCTTATTGGGAATACAGTGCAGTATTTGTTCTCATTGTTCTTTTAGGATTGCATCTGACTTGGATTCAACTTGTATCCAACTGGGTTCAAACTATAGCGTATTTCTTTACCATATTAGCCAGGCTAATTTGTAAGAATTTATTTCATCAGTGTGTGCCTCAGCATCATGTATCATTCATTTCAAATAAAAGAATTTTCAAATATTGAAACCTTATATTGTTTCTATACTAGGACTGTGATTGTCTTAAATAATCAACAACTCTTTTTCACCCCTAGCCTTTTAGATCATAGATGGTATCTTTAACCAAAACAAATCATTCCGTTTCAGAAAAGATAATAAATACACACTCGTATTATGCATCTGTTTTATACAGAATTATTTCAGCTTGTTAAACTAAACATGCAATGTTTTGAAATGGAGATTTCTCTGGATGAAATGGCTTGTGTCTTAAAATTTGATGGATGAATTCTTTTTATCAAACCATGTATTTTAAATGTCTATTGATGCAATTTCCTGATATGTTTCATAACAATGAACTGAGAAGGAAATTATATTTTCCTATAACTCACTTCATAGTTATTGGTGCTATTCTATTTATTTTATTCACTAACTAAAAGAACTAAAAGCCAAAGAAATCCAGTCTTTTATTGTGATATATTTCTGTACATACTAAAATATGGTTTAAATTAGCATCAGAACATCAAGTTATATATGGTGGAACTAATGTGAAACATTCAGAATATATGCAGTATGGTGGAAAGATTTAAAAACATGAGTTTGTAGCAACATTGTATTACCAAAAAAAAAAAAAAAGGTATCTGAAGACTGGGGCCAGATCCTAAGCTGATGTAAATTGGTATAGCACTGTTGACTTTAATGGAGTTACACTGATTTATACCCTAAATCAAGATAACCATAATAAAAGCAGTACTAAGAGCCACAACCAGAAAAACTATCCAGGTGCGCATTAAAGTACATGCTTTGCACCAGATACACCTCTACCCCGATATAACGCTGTCCCTGGGAGACAAAAAATCTTACCACGTTATAGGTGAAACTGCGTTATATCGAACTTGCTTTGATCCACTGGAGCGTGCAGCCCCGCCCCCCGGAGCGCTGCTTTACCGCGTTATATCCGAATTCGCGTTATATTGGGGTAGAGGTGTATTCACCTGTTGTTAAACAGCATAGCTCCATGGACTTTAATAGAGCTATGCTGATTTACATTATCTGAGGCTCTGGCCCATAATATTGTAAATAAATATATTAATATATAAAATGAATATGTTACATGTTTATTACAGGTGAAGTGTGATCAGTATTGGCCAAGCAGAGGGACAGAGACATATGGGCTGATCCAAGTGACCCTGCTAGACACTGTTGAATTGGCAACATACTGTGTTCGAACATTTGCACTTTACAAGGTACGTTTTCTGTGGTGTCCTCCCTGCTCCCACCATTTAAAGAAGGCTGCTTTGCAGAAATCAGATCTCTTAAGGATTTACTTAAATCTTGATCCTGTTGGCAACACTGAAGAATAAAACAGTTCTTCTGTTATCACAGTGCATTTTTCTCCCAGGCTGGCAGTTCATCGGTAAATATGGAGCTCTGACTGTGAAGAACCGTTTAATTGAATGAAGAATTAGCTGAAGCACAGGCAGTTGTTGCTGTGTGCTATACAGTATAACTAAAACCCTCATGTCACTTGAACCACAAAACCAGCAATTTAGAATAGTTGTAATATTTTCTCCTATAGCAGGAGTTCGCTTTCTCTCTGTTCCCACAGAGGTTTAGCTGGTTTTCATCATTATATGCAGTTATGCCATCACTTCATTCCATAGTGCTGCCATAGCATTAGATAGCAGTTGTTTCGTTAACATTTTTGATTTGATAGAATGGTTCAAGTGAGAAAAGAGAAGTGCGGCAATTCCAGTTCACTGCCTGGCCTGACCATGGAGTTCCAGAACATCCTACACCATTCCTAGCTTTCCTACGACGAGTCAAAACTTGTAACCCTCCTGATGCTGGACCTATGGTGGTGCATTGCAGGTAGGCACATACTTTACTTCAAAGCATCTCAAAATATCACACTGAAATTGTTTTTATGATTAATGCCCTGTGTTTTAAAGTATATGAATAATATCCTTTGTGCTTCTGGGGTTTCTTCTGTATTGGGATTGCATCCTGGCCATGCTATGAAAGGGCTTGGTCTCAATGACCTGTGGGTTTTTTGCATCTTGTGACATTCTATAATTGTCACATGAAATGTTGGCTATTTGGCAACATACTTATGGGCAGGTAAATGGCAAATTAGGAATTCAAGTGCAAAATTGTCAAATTTGATGGATGCAGAGAAGGATTTTTGGTTTGTGCATTGGGAGCTCAGTTTAGAATACATGGAATCTGTGCAAGTAGAATATACTATTTGTTAGTAGAAGTCTATAAGCAGAGAGTGTAGACAGGATAGTTAACACACAGGTATATTCGGAAATCACTGGAGAAAAAGAAGCAGTGTTTTGTTTGCTCTTAGTTTAAAATGGTATATTTTGGAGAAACTATGTTCTGGTATTTTTTGAGTAATAAAATATTTTTTATGGTTTCTAATATTGCACATTAAAACAAATAGCATGAAATCTAGAGAAGATAAAAGGGAACTGCTATTAAGACTAAGAAAAGCCTGAATTTCAGACTCAAGTTTAGTCCTTCACTTTAAAACGGAGATTGGATGGAAGCTCAGAGGGAGCATGAGGAATGCATTACCAGGGGTTGTGCTGGATTCTTTGTCACTGGTAATTTTTAAATCAAGATTGGATGCTTTTCTAAAAGAGGTGCTTTAGATCAAACAGGAATTAATGAAGGGAAGTTTTATGGCCTGTGTTATGCAGGAGGTCAGATTAGATGATCACAGGGTCCCTGAGGGCAATTATCAAATGACTCAACCCCTGTCATCCAATCCCAGCTTCTGGCAGTCAGAGCTTTAGGGACACCCAGAGAGGGTGACCAGATGTCCCGATTTTATAGGACAGTCCCGATTTTTGGGTCTTTTTCTTATATAGGCTCCTATTACCCCCACTCCCTGTCCTGTTTTTTTACATTTGCTATCTGGTCACCCTACACCCAGAGCACAGAGTTGTGTCCCTGACCATCTTGGCTAATAGCCATTGATGGACCTACCCTCCATGAACTTGTCTAATTCTTTTTTGAACCCAGTTATACTTCTGGCCTTCACAACATCACCTGGCAACAAGTTACACAGATTGATTGTGTGTTGTTGTAGTAGTCTCGGCCGAGGTTCGGCCCTCAGTGGGGCTGTGGGGTATCCCACCACCTTGTTCTGGTCCGCTGTCAGTCCTGGTCCAGCGGTAGTGTGGGACAGCAAACAGACGGTTAGGGGCTCAGGCCCTTAAGCAAGGGCTGAGCCAATAGGTCAGAAAAAGCCCTGGGCCCTCAATCAGGGCGGAGCAGCAACCACGCAGTCCGGAGCTCAGGCCCTCAAGCAGGGGCTGAGCCAATAGTTTGGGAACCCAGGCCCTTAAGCAGGGGCTGAGTCAATGTTTGTAGCAGCCCAGGCCCTAGGTCAGGGCAGGGCAGCAATCAAATAGTCGGTCAGGAACCCAGGCCCTTAAGCAGGGGCTGAGTCAATGTTTGTAGCAGCCCAGCCTCTCTAGGCCAGGGGAAAAGGGGGAGTCTGCCACCCAAGGAGTGGGTGGCAGGGGGGACGCAGGCCCTCCCACTTCACTGCGTCCCAGCCCTGGGCCCTAGCAGCGGCGGAAACTCGCTGCTGTCAGTGGGGATCCTGGCCGCAACACACTGACATAGGCTCTGGCAGTGCTGCAGCCAGACTGGAGTCGGCTGCCCCCAGGCTACTTCCACACTCCCCCTCGTAGGGTACCTGGGCCGTCCTAGTGTCCTCGGTGCTCTCCACCAGCATCGGTTCCTCTGGGTAGGTAGCGAAGGGTAGGTTCGGCTCCTCCTCGGGATAGCTGGAAAGGGGCAGGTTCGGCTCCTCCTCGGGATAGCTGGAAAGGGGCAGGTTCGGCTCCTCCTTGGGGTAGCTGGAAAGGGGCAGGTTCGGCTCCTCCTCGGGATAGCAGGAAAGGGGCAGGCTCGGCCCCTCCTCGGGGTAGCTGGAAAGGGGCAGGCTTGGCCAGCCCTCCTCAGGGTAATGGGCGAGGGGTAGGCTCGGCTGGGTTCCCTGATGTATCTGAAAGTTATTGTCCATCTAATGCAGGGCCAGATTGTGCAACCCTTGCTAATGGTGGGCAGCACTTATGCAAGTAGTCCCATTTAAGTCAATAGAAATCTTAATATGCGTCATTGTTGCCCACTCTGAGTATGAGGTACACAAAGGGACACAGATTGTAAGGTCTAGGGGGTAAGGTTAATATCTTTGCCGGGGCTCAATAAACAGTAATAATGACAGATTATAAAAATATTAATACAATTTTATAAGTTTTTTATTTATACATTTGGTAGAAGCTAATGAAACAATTAACAGGGAGAAACTGTGGATGCAATTTCTCTTGGTGCCAAAAAAGCTTTCAACACAGTACAGCCAAAAAGACAAATTAGTTAGGCCACTAAGCATATGTAGCACAGGAGTGAGCTACTTTTTCATTGAATGTCTATGAATGTCTGTTTTTGTTGATGGTGGTGGTGTTGTTCATGGGCTGAACGCTGAGCACCTTTCTCAGTTTTTACTCCGGTAAACTCTCACTGAAATCAATAGGAGTTTGCCTGTACAAGGAATGATTAACAACGTAGTAAGGGTCTGAGGATTTGACCGTATAAACACAACAGACTAAGAACTGGGAACATATAGGTATTGTAAGTGAAGGGGTTTAAAGCATGCTTTTCCACACATTTCTACCAATCCACCTTAATCTTGACCTACAATCCTTCTGCTATTCCAGTCCACTATGTCTCTTAAAAACAGATATGGCAATCTCTGAAGATTGATTGAAGATAGACATCCTCTAGAGACTAGGTTAGATAAAGATCTACAGATTGATTTAAATGTGGGAGCTGAGACAGTTTTGAACCAAAGCCGCTGTAGCTGAAGGGCTGGCGTAGTAGATAATGTTTTCACCCCTCAGCTCATAGAGAGCCGAGAAGCCACCAATCCCCCCTGGGATGAGCTAGTTGAAAGCATAAAGAATTCACTTACATGGCCAAGATATAGTGTGCTTATTAGTGGAAACGGTTTGAAGTGAAGGGAAGTGACAACTGGAGTACCACATTGAAAACATTAGGATGGATTCTTTTTATGGATCAGTGACCAGGAAGGAGTTCAGTCCTAAGTAATTAAATTAGCTGCTGATACAAAATAAGAGGCAACATTCAGAATGACTGGACTAGATAAGTCATGGGGTCAGAGATGGTTTGTACATATCTAATACGTAGAGAATATTGTATAATGAGATCAATACAAAAGCAAAACCAAAAAAATACAAAGAGAATACACAATCCCTTCTCTCTAGTCATGTACTAATAAGATCCAGGAAGGAGAACCATTTGTGTGTTACTGAAAATTATTCTAGCGCTGGCAATTGACGGCTTGGCTGCGTGTGAAATACTGAGTGTTGATCTGGTCGTTTTGTTTTAAAAAACATGTTGCAGAAATGAAAACCTGCAGTACAGCAGTCAAGGATCTTAGTTACTCAGAAGGGTAAGAGAAAGTAGGTATGTATTCTTTAAGTAATAGCATATTAAGAGGCAGTCCCATCAAAGTATACTCAATTCTGAAGGGAATAAATAGTGGCATAAAGCTTCTGAAATAGTGCCAAAGACAAGATTAGGGCTTCAGCTACACAAAAGCTTATACTGGTATAAATGTGCGTCCTATACAGGAATAATACTGATATAACTTCATCCATACTAGGGGGGTTATACAGCTTTAATTATATCAAGCTAAAGTGATATGTATGTTGTGTGTAGACAAGCCCTAAAGGAGCAAAAAGTTAAACAAATTTAGGAATAATGTCTGCATATAGTACCAAATTCTGTGACCCTTACTTGTGTAATACTTTGGCAAAGACAGCAATACAAGCAGCACTTTTTAAAAAGTGAAACTTAGAAGAGAAAAAATGAGCTAATTCAAAAGAGACTGATATTTTAGGATGAAAGAAATCCAAGAAGCCTACCTTTTTTTGTAGATACTATTCATGATATGTATCGAAATCTTGATTGGCTCAATAGGAATAAGTAGTGTGATGCTTATATTCCATGGTAATAGTCACCTTAGAAATACCTAAGCAAGATAGATACTGCTTTACAAAGTATTAATTTTTAAACGTTTATCCTTTCATTTCTTTGTTGTAGAGCAGTTCAGCAATATCACAGCACAACTTCTGCTTCCACACTGATGTGTCTTAATTTGCAGAGGTGATTTTTTTTAAAAGGCATTTATTATTTTAAATGGAGGATTAAACCCGAGGATTCTGCATTAGATAGACTATAATGTGTGTTCTAATGATAGTGGGGAAAGCACGTGTGTATGTTTGAAGCTAGATTAATGCAGGCAAACAGGTGCTAATCAGATCACAATAAAATTGTACTGGAGGGCATCTGGAAACTCTATACCACTTTGTTTTCAAAACATCACAGAAACTGTAGTACTTACTTTAGTAACACTACATAAAAGCTTAACATGTAAGTTGCAATGCCAGACATTTCAATTTTTTTTTTAATATCAGCACCATAGGGCATATCTTTCAGAGACATTTAGCTTAATGAAGTTTCAGTATGCACTTTGCATTCTGTTATGGCAAACAGAAAAACTTGGATAGTTTGGAGGAATGTCAGTTTTTGGTTTGAGTAGCACCCTGCCCTTATGTACTGAAACCCCTAATTAGCACATTAAAGACACGTTAACTTTAACAAATACATGTATTATGGCCCTGCATCTTTTTAAAATAGGGTATCTACCTAACTTTTGTCCAAGGTAAAGTATTTCAAATGTGTAGATACGAGTGCACTGTTTCCAGAGGAATGTTTCACATTACACCAATGCCTGTCTACTTCCTGCTGGACTCTAACTTCCCAACCCCCACCGCCGCACACCACACAATCTTCGGTTTCTAATCCTGGCAGTGAATAGGTTGCAGATGAAGGTCTATCCTTTTTCACGGTGTGGAAAAAATCCCTCCAGTACATATTCAAAAACCTCTCAAAGGAGATTGAAAACATTAAAAGCTTCCTCATCCTTTCCCTCCCTCTGCCTTGAAAACAACTCAGAATCCTTACTCTCCTTCCGTGGGTGGCTGATAGCATTGAAAAGGAAAAGTGTATAATAAAGATCTCTAACACCACCAGTGTGAAGTATTCCACAATTCCTGTACTTACCCCCATTTTCTTTTCCCACTGCATTTAATATGCAATCTTTCTTCTTGCAATCATATGGAAAACAGCTATATGTTGGATTGCGCTAGCCTATTACATTCCACCTGCAACTAGTTTCAGGTCACTATATGACTGATTAGAACCCCTCTTCCTCCACAGGCTGCCATAATCCTGAGGTCTTTCCCTATCTCAGGGAAAAGCCAAGTGTAGTGGATGTCAAAGTTACTTCTTCATTTTAAAGACATGCATTAGATAGCGAGATGCCTGGCAATATTCCTTGCACTTGGAGCCAAAGAAAAAATGTTTGAGACTTAGTGATATTTAATAACTGTAATATATATTTATTTCCTGCTAGTATAAATTTATAATAATAAGCTGTCTTTTCTAATTTTTGCTTCATACTTGTCTTGACGATCTCAGTGACTCTGACTGTACAATGTGCTGGGGGAGACAACGCAGGTGAGGTAATATCCTTTTTTGGATATTCTTCTGTTGGTGGAAGGTACAAGCTTTCGAGCTCACAGAGCTCTTCTTCAGTCTGGGGAGGGAACTCAGAGTGTCTGAGCTCAATATAAGTTGGGACAAACTGTTAAGCATAAGGGATGATGCATGTTGTAGGAGGCCACTTGAAATGGAGCAGGCAATAAGGGTTAGATTGTTAAGCAAAAGGGGTTTGAAGTGGTCTATTAAGGGTCAGCATGCGGGTGTGTGTTACAAATTGTTGTAATGAGCCATGAAACCAAGTGTCCCTGTTGAGTCCATGATTTTTAGAGTCTAGCAGTGTTATGAATTTAAGTTCCCAGGCTCGCCTTTGGAAAGTGTTGTTCAGGTTTCCTTTGAGGACAAGTATTAAAAGATCAGATATGGACACTGGTTTCATGGCTCATTACAACAATTTGAAAGACCCACACATTCTTTTTCAGTTCATTTGCATAATGAGAACCATTTAATAGTAACCTGGGTGGCAGGAACAGGAACCCGAATGTTTTTGGAATAGAAAGGCTAGCTTCACATTCCCTACAAAATCAGTTTCAGAGATGTAACATTTTAGTGTCCTGTACTTTAAAGGCTCTCAAACTGATGGTATCCTAGATTTTTTCTTTTTGTGCTGATCATGAGAAGAATCCTCATGTGATTGCCAGCGTGTTGTATGCTCAGAGCCACTAGAACTATATAGACAAAAAGCAAAGTGTGAATCTGTACACCTGGAAATGCCTACGGTTTTAAGTACTAATGGATCCTTAGAATGATTTTAATAAAGGATTCTGGGAATTTAATCCAAAATTTCCAAACTTGGGTGCCAAAAGTTAGGCATTTAAATCCATAATTAGGCTGTTGAATACATGGCTTGATTTCAAAGGTTCTAAGCCTACCCCCACTCCACTGAAGTCAACAAGAGCAGTGGGTGCTCAGCACCTTATAAAATTAGGCTCCTGGTGTAGTGCCTAATTTTAGGCACCCACATTTGAAAAATCTGAAAGTATAGGAGTGATAATTATCTATTGTTTACACAGTATGAGGAGTGTGCTAGCTGCGAGGAAGCACGCAATTGTGATACCTTGACAAAGAGTGTGGCTATAAAAATCTAGGTAGGATGTGGCTATATAGGATAAAGCAATCCCCAGTGATAGGAAGAACACTAACAAATGACATTCTAATTTGATATTTATCAAGTTTCACCAAAAGTTTTAAAAAATAATTCCCAAATTTCTACATAGGAAACCAGCGTTTCGTAAATGTAATTTTAGCTCTACACTGTACATGTTCCAGTAGCTATCACTAGAAGCAGTCATTAAAATTCGAAAGTGGACAAATGACAAATAATAATAGCATTCATTCAGATTCAATAATGAAAAATATCTTCTTGTGGTCTCTTCGATTAAATCAGTCCTATGTTTAAAAACCCATCTGTGCCGCCAGCGCTGTGATTGAGGGCCAGCTTATCTTTTGAAATCCTAAAATAGAGCTTCCATGATTGCATAAAGCAAGATTTTCTTTCATGTAAAAGTAATAGTTTTGTAAATCACCTGAGCAGTAAAGGAACATAGAAAAAACCATACCAGATCAGATCAGAAACCCATCTTTGACCATAGCAAGTGCCAAATCCTTCAAAGAAAAATGTAAAACTCCAGTGATGGACAATTTTTCAGTAACATGTTTCGTCCTAACTGTAAGCAGCTAATGATTGGCTTAGTCCTGCTGCATGAGGATTTCTATACCATCTCATTCTTTAACTATCTAATGTAACTCTGGATATTTTTATTTTTCATAATGCATAATCATTCAGAATGTGTTTAATCTTCAGCTCTTTGTCATCTTTGCTTTAATAGCTTCAGGGAGGTAGTTTCACACTTATATAACTAGGTATTTATTTCCTTTTCTTTTTAAATTACTTTCCTTTTAATTTGAGTTTCTGTTTGTTCATGTATTTTAAGAAAAGGTAAATAGGGAGCACCCAATTGACCTTCATGGAAGTGTTACGTTATTATTTTACACATTTGTACCATATTCCCTTTATTCATCGCTTCTTTAAATGAAATAGTCCCAATCTTCTTAAACTCTTCTCTCGTGGGAGGTTTTTTTTTTTCCCCATATTGCTAATAATTTTTGTTGCCCTTCTCTGGAATTCTTTCTGTCATACCTTTTTGAATAGCCTTAATAAAAAGCATATACCTTCTCCTTGAGCAGCTTTCCTCAAGAGGGGAAGACAGCAAAAATGGTTCTAAGGTTTGGCCAAGTTTTCTGCTGATTTGACCTAGAGGGGTATGGAAGAATGACTTGGCTTCTGTCTACAAATAATTTCTACTGAATAGGTCCTCTAGCAGATTAAAGATATTTCAGTGACTTAAATGACCTGAACCATATTAAAATGTAATAATTTTTATAAGTTTGTTTAAACAAAAACAATATGTTTTCCACGTTATCTCAGTTCATCAATGTGTTTTAGTGCTGATAATTATTGCCATATATTTATTATCATGTTCTACAAATCCTGTAATTTCCTTTGACTTATGCTGTAGTTTGGTATATTATTTGATCAGCAATCTCAATGAGTCATTTTATCCATATGTATTTAGTTAATTGGTTACTTTTTTCCCCGCTCATGTTTATATATAATATACTCTGTAAGGGAAAGGAAATCTGACTGCTTGCAGCTGAGTCTGGTAAAAGAGAAAATTAGGTTCTATCAGAGCCAACAGCTGTCCATAATGAATTCTGAACTAAAATTACTAGTGAAGAAAAGAATCTAGCCATCTGCAGGAAATGTGAAAATATTTTTATAACCTAATAGCTGAGATCTGGATAAGAGTACCACTGAGATTTCCCAGCTGTACCTACAGTGTATTCCCAAATATCCATGGACACATAGTACACTGGAACACATTGCATTAGCTTGGCTACACAACATTTTTGGCTGCACTTGCACAGGCTGTATTTTGATCTAAAATAATCAGCATGAAAGTCCTCTTTTTCAAATCGATTTCCTGTGCCTCTAGAAATAAAATGCAGCTTTAAAAATAGTTCTGTTATCTTTGTATGGAGGCTTTCCAATCAGTGTTCCAATGCTTGAATATTTTCTTTTCATTTTTAATTTTTTTTTATAAATACTTCAGGATCCTGTTATTTGGAATCAGATTTTTGTCCTATTGTTCCTTCCAATTGAATCGTGCACTGTTTGGTGTTTGTTTAGTTTTGACACCTGATTTTTATTATAATGGTATTCTAGTTTGCTTTATGGTTGTTCTGACACTGATAAAATATTGCTACAAAAAATTCCATGCTTTTCTGGAGGTAATTTGCCCCATATAATAACTCAGAAATTTTCAGATCCTATGGAAAGAGAGAAATTAAAGTGCAACCACACGATGATCCACCACAGTTAAGAAATGAGAAATGTTTAGGGTTATTAAGCATGGTGGGCCTGATTCTCCACTGTGACACACCAGTTTTATATCAGTATAACTCCAATGAAATAATGGTGTAATGGAGAGAACCAGGTCCTGTGGGACAAATTCTGTCATTGGCAGATTATCCACATGGGCATGTAAAAAAGATATTTATCCATTTCACTTTTTTAGCATTCTGGCTAAGAAAACACGCCAATATGGCATGCTACTATCAAATTATAAGAGTTCATCAGGGAAGTTGTGTGCTTTGCATACAATTGCTATCTTATTTTGTTTTATCTGTCTGTTAGTATCATCAATGTATCAGAGCAGTCACAAATTTCAACCAAATCTCAGGCTGCGAGATGGTATTTCTTTCTTCCTTTGAAATGCTGCTAGATTTTTGTGTGTCAGTCATTCAACCTATGTTATTAACAAAAGGTAAAGAAATATCTTGTGAAATTGGGATCCAAAATTCCTGCCCCTCTGAACCGGTTCATGAACACTGTCAACTCCAAGCTTCCTGCTAATTGTAGGTATTATTGAGGTTTGTAGAGTGAGATGGTACGTGTCTACACTGAGCTAGAGGTGTGATTTCCAGTTCAAGGAGACATACTTGCCCTAGCTCTGTTCGAGCTAGTATGCTAAAAACAGAGTGCGGCCGCCATAGTTTAGCCACCCCAACTGTGTGCCAGTATGGATGGGTACGTACTCAAGGTGTCTAGCAGCTCACACTGGTGCAGCTATGCTATTTTTAGCATGCTAGCTTGAGCAGAGCTACCACAAGTATGTCTCCTTGAGCTGGAAATCACCTTGTGACCCGAGGTGCCTCGGGTAGCCCTCACTAAAAAATGCCAAGGTCAGGGCAGGCTGCAAAAAGGAGAGCAGATTCTCTCCAAACTGGAGGTTAACACTGAAGTTAGATTCACCAACCAGTCACAAACTGTGCTCCTGATCCCCCGCACTAGTTATCAAAAAGCTGAAAAAAGAAATCACAAAGCCCGCTTTACTGCCTTCCAGTTCTCTGGCTCCCGATCAGCACATAGGTCCGGTAAAGTGAGAAGTTATGTATAACTCTGCTCACTATATAAAATGCTCTTCTGATCCCCAAAGGACCAGGCACATTACCAGACCAATAGTAGTTTGGATCTTACCCAAAATACCACACTGCCAGCCAGTCCTTTAGCATCTAAAACTAAAGGTTGCATTATAAAAGAAAAGAAAGAGAAGCTGGTTGTTAAATGGTCAAAGCAATCAGATACAGGTGACTTCAGAGTCCATATATCAGATTCTTAGCAGCATTGGTGAGTTTTCTGGCTTGAAAGTTCTTTTGGAATGCATCCAAAGCTTGAATGGGTCATTCAGAGCTTCAGTTTGTAGAGAAGTTATTCCAGAGGTGAGAAGCAGGACTGAAGATACAATGGAGAAGATGCAGCTGCCTTTTTATATCCTTGCCATGTGGTTTGTACATCATTTTTTCCAAACACAAGATCAGAGCACATGGGCATGGAAAAACCCTTGGAGTTTCCTGTCCTGACAGACAAGTATCAGGGGGTAGCCGTGTTATAGTCTGTATCCACAAAAACAACAAGGAGTCCAGTGGCACCTTAAAGACTAACAGATTTGTTTCGGCATAAGTTTTCGTGGGTAAAAAACCTCACTTCTTCAAATGACAGACATGTCCGTACATATCCTGCTGACTATAGGTCACCAAAAATCTGCCTTTTCTCAATGGGCTCATTGTACAGCTGATTGTCCTTCATGAGCCATTAAGCAGGCTAGATACTGCTGATGCCCATCTGTCAGGGGGTGTTACCCAGAAACACAGCACAAGTTTGATATACAAATATACCACACATATTTATAACTCACAATACAAAAATGAAACATACATATACATGTGATTATCATATTTAGCCAATGATAACTTTTCTTACATGCCATATCTTGTAAGAGTCATTGCAATTTTTTAATGTTGGTATCAATAATATTATAAATGGTCACTCATATTCCATACAGCATCTCACACACACCCAGCTCGAAGTGCAGCATACCTTAAAGTAGGCTGAGTCCAAGTCATTTAGGACTTTGGAAAAGACCAGGATTTTTGAATGATATCCAGTACTGAACAGAACGCTGATGTGGCTTGGGGAACCCCGGAGCAATGAATTTTCATATTGGCTTACCCATGCACAAGGAACACAAGGTCATCACTTTGACTGGATCTTCAAAACACATCCCTCTTTTTCACTCATATGCTAATTTCCTGTAGAGGCAGGAATAGCTGGGCAATGACCATTCTTGCGTTAGCTATGGAGAAGATGCAGTGCTGTGTATGTGCATGTTACTGTCACCAAAGCCCACAATGAAATCCAGTGATGGACAGAAGTTTGAAAAAGGGACTGGAGACAGACTTGCAAATATTCTGCTGTCTCTGAAGTGCACAAGGAAAATAGAGCAATTGCTGCCAGACTCCAGAACCTTTCGTTGTACTGACTCACTTTTCCCCACTGTCCTAATCTGCATTTTTATTTATTGAAAATTTGATCACCATTATATTTCCCTCATAACTTACCCATAGACGGTCATCATCCAAATTTTACAACTGCTCATGAGTAGATTTATATACTGTTGGAAGACGCTAATCATATTCAGGTGCATTTTCAAATTTCTTTTACAGATCAGATTCCCTTTTAAAGCTCAAAGTTAGTGAATTCAGATCTTTACTTCACTCTTCATTGGAATGCATAATCACAATAATGCTTTAGGAATGTATCCCATAAATATACACCTCTACCTCGATATAACGCTGTCCTCAGGAGCCAAAAAATCTTACCGTGTTATAGGTGAAACCGTGTTATATCGAACTTGCTTTGATCCACCAGAGAGCGCAGCCCTGCCACTCCGGAGCACTGCTTTACCACGTTATATCCGAATTCGTGTTATATCGGGGTAGAGGTGTATAATGTAAAAATGTATGCTGAAACTCACCAAAGCTTATGGGGAAAATAGTATTTTTGTAAAATGCAGCTCCTTTTATTTGATACTACATACAGAATACAGCACATTACAGTATATAATATTTTATTTAAACATAAAGGAAGATTTGAGGAGGGCATTTGTGGACTGTACCAGTTTGAAGATATAAGTTCACACACAAATCCTTATTGTACAAGTAAAACACCATTTCTGCTCAGACTGCTAGAGAAACTTCACTTGTCCTAGATTCCGATCTTTCTTTTTCTGAATAATTGCAGGAATCATGTAATGCTTTTGATTCACTTTACAAAGTGCTTGTATACAATCTTCTATAAAAACTGGGAATTAATTAAAAACACATGGAGGACTGATTTATTTAAAAGCAACAATCAATTTTGTGAAGAAAACAGAGGTAAGAGAAAAACAAGAGGCCTGAAACTGGAGTTCGTGGACTTTTGGTTTTTGATACTCTACAATGTTTTTCATTCTATTCCATCGTGCTAGCTCACTCGGCAAGAGCTCGTTCTTCCTCCAAGGCTGATATTTTGAGGAAGGAAGCGTGAATAAGTAATCATGCAATATTAATCCAAATCTACAAATCACAAAAGAATGAGAAGTCTCTCCAAATCTACATTCATGCATGAATCAAGACAAAAAGCAATCATACAAACTCCCTCCAAGAAATCATACAGAAACCTTTCAGATCTGATTGCTACACTAAACATAACAGAAGATAAACAGATGCCACATTTTTAAAGTTTGCTCATTTAGGATAATCTGTGGCTCTGATACTTGTTATTTCATATGATATTCTCCTTCAATCCATTATTTGAATGAAATGCTTATTCGTTGTTTTTGCTTCCATATTAGAAGAGTATTTGAATAATACATCTTCCTCCATTGATAACCTGTAGATCAGGGGTCGGCAACCTTTCAGAAGTGGAAAGCAATAGAGGGTCCTGTGGCACCTTTAAGACTAACAGAAGTATTGGGAGCATAAGCTTTCGTGGGTAAGAACCTCACTTCTTCAGATGTTAGTCTTAAAGGTGCCACAGGACCCTCTGTTGCTTTTTACAGATTCAGACTAACATGGCTACCCCTCTGATACGGAGACTGAAGTGATACTGTCAGAAGTGGTATGCCAAGTCTTCATTTATTCACTCTAATTTAAGGTTTCGTGTGTCAGTAATACATTTTAACATTTTAGAAGGTCTCTTTCTATAAGTCTATAATATATAACTAAACTATTGTTATGTAAAGTAAATAAGGTTTTTAAAATGTTTAAGAAGCTTCATTTAAAATTAAATTAAAATGCGGAGCCCCCCAGACCGGTGTCCAGAACCTGGGCTGTGTGAGTGCCACTGAAAATCAGCTTGTGTGCTGAAGCACACGTGCCATAGATTGCCTACCCTTGCTGTAGATAGTCTCTAATGGTAATCACCTATTGGCTAGGTTTTGGGGGGGTTATTTTCCCCCTTATACTATGTAACTCTGCTATTCAAGTCCTTCATTCCTTAGGAGCTTTATAGGAATGAATCTGTGGTTCTGCAGGATTTAGGAGCTCTGCAGAGTTGAAACCAAAATTCCTACCATATCAAAGGAGTTTGATTCAGTGATGTTATCTTAAAGTGCGATTTTTTTTTTTCGAATAAAATCTGATCAGGCAACTTCTTCTTTTTGAGATGGGTACCAGGGGATGGATCACTTGATGATTACCTGTTCTGTTCATTCCCTGTGAAGCACCTGGCATTGGCCACTGTCAGAAAACAGGATACTAGGCTAGATGGATTTTGGTCTGATCCAGTATGGAGGTTCTTATGTTAAAACGAGCTGAACAGGGAGCTCCTGTGGAATCTACCAAACTCCTGAGGAATATAGGTCTCCTCCTGAATGTTTTTGCACTTCTGCAAGACCTTCACCACAAAGATCTGTGCTTATATGTGGGGGTAAATATGTTTAAAGAGCCTAATGAATTTCAAGAGCACACAGAAGCCTTCTAAAGACTGAAAGTAAAATCTTCAGAAAGCTCACATAAGGGATGGAGGTCCAAGGTTAGCTTGGATTTAAGAGTCACCTGTACTCCATCCAGATGCTTGTGAAAAGTCCTTGGGATCAGTAGGCTAGGCTTTGCCTACCATATTTTGAGTATAAAAGGATCTTTGCCTGTTCTGTGCTCTCCTGTGTGTCTTTTTTTTTTTTTTGTATCCGGTTTAAGAAACCTCACAAGCCTCCACTGGCAAAGATCATGTTTGTTTACAGTATAAAATAAAGGTGGGGAAAAAAGGGTAGTCCAATGAACAATTAAACTTAAAAATTCCATATCACGTTCCGCATGAGGCTGGTATTGTGCCATAATCACAAGGAGGAAAAAGAGCAGTCCCCGTTATCACAATCAATTTTATGTACTTTCAGTTCATAAACACCAGTCTCATTCTATCTGAAACTGTAATATTCAATCAGATTATCCCTTGATATATGTCAAGAATGTCCTAAATGATTTTTGGTCTATATTTCACTCTTTGTTTCCAATTAAATGATCTGTGAAATTTAGTAATTACATTGTCTTCCTTTGCCAGATCACTGAAGTATCAATAAAGGGTCAGCATTAAAACAACAACAAATTAATCATAAAAGCCAACCTGTTACAATGATTTTAGTGTAGAATGGCCCCCTTATGCCTCTTAATTTTCCTTTTTCGTGCACTGTAACTGCATCGCATCACGGGACATTAAGCATATTTCCACTCGTGGGACTGACTTAGTCATGTTTTTAGAAATTGAAAACAAATGTTGTAACTGGATGAATGATAAAACTGAAGCAATAACAATTTCCTGGTAGGCATGCTTGTTTAATGGATTGCATCGTCTTTCAGCATGTAAACATGGCAGTGGCTATCACTAACTAAATTAAGATGTTTTTGTTTCAACTTTTAAGTTTGGCAGTAATTTCACATGCTACAAAAGAGCTTAAGGAAGTGACAATAAATGTTGAGAGTTTATTTGTGTTCATTAGCTGAATCATCCCCGTAGTGGAAAGTAACTAGAAAAGATTACTTTGCTTTTGGAGTATGGGTGCAAACGTAACGCCCGGTCCTGTGAAGTGCTGATTGCTTTTCCCTTGTTTAATTAGGCCTCAGTGAGAGCTGAGGTTGCTTAGTACTTTGTAGCATTGGGTCCATGATTATGTATTTGTCCTGCCTGGAAAAAATGAATCCTCTCCCCTTTCGTTCTTGCTTAGAGATTTCAAAATATAATAAATGGATTGAACTGTGGGGGCTTCAGCCTGCAGCTGATGTTTTCATACTGTATTCGAAGACATGAGAGAATCAGCCTGGGTGCTTAGCAACCAGGACAACGAAAAGAAGATCAAATAGAGATGGTTTATCGGTTGTGCTGTTCTTATCGTGTTTGTGGTTTGAAGGCTGTTGAAATGATGCAAAACAAAAAGCACAAACAGCGCTCTGTTATTATCACCATGATGTGGAACGTAGTTCTTCAGGATCAAAGAGAAATGCATTCTCCTCCGGAATTCTAATCCTTCAACTTGAGTCACGCAACACATTTTGATACTACTGGGCAAAATAAAATGAAAATAATTAAATAAAAGAAATGAAGGTTGGTAAGGAAATTTGGTGTTTCAGCCAAAAACGTAGGTCCAACAAAACATGCACGCACAAGGATTCCCACAGTTCAAATTCTTCATGATCAAATAACAGTGATTAATGTAATTTTTGAGTAATTGTGGTCAAATTTAAATGTCAGCAGGGTGTGTCACATCTAGTTATAAATCCCCTTTTTGTCTTTGAAGTCATTAACAAAGATACAATAGATGTTTGTTTTCAGAGGGTTGTAACTGAAGTAGAGGGTGTTTCTGCTTAGGTTATAGAATTAAGTTAATAGATATAAAAATATACTTCTTTTTGAAAAAGACAGATTCAAATAGTAGCGTTTATATGGTCATTTTTGAAAGAAAAGTAAAATAATTGACCCACATTCCCGTGTCCTGAGTTTCAGCCTCAAATATGCTATCAGGAAAGTTTAAAATCCTTGGAAAAGTCATAGATCATGTTACCTGAAGATGAAATTGAATATTGTCTCAAACATCAATTCCTTTTCTTTTACAAGATAGAGTGCAGCTTAAGTAGATAGCTATGCCTTCTAGAAACTATTTAGAGAATACATAAAAATGTTTTTCTTAATACTAAGCCTCTCTGCTTAATTTTTTGGTTTTGGTTTTCCTTGATTACTGTATTTGTTTGAGCAGTTTGTAATATAACCTACACCCCTTTTTGGGAAGAAATAGACAGACTTGTACATAGTGTTATGTAATAACCCTGTTTATACAATGTTATTTTTAATTGTTTTCTCCCTTTCTGTTTCCAAGAGCTCATATGCAGCATCTCAACTAGCATCTTTTACTTTAAAATCAGATTCAGATTTCTAACATGTCAAAAGTCAGGCATGTTCAGAAAAAAAGTTTAGATTTGGCCCATTATAAATAAAAGGGGGTACTGGCAAGATTCAGATCTTGTCCTGGGCTCAGATTGTAAACATTCCAGAAATTAGAGATGTGTAAGATCTAGTATTTTTGTTTGGATTCCTCTCTTAACCCACCTGGGATTTCATTCTCAATGGTGAAGTTTCAAGATTCTTAAATGGTCACTCATCACGCAGCACTTTCTACACTACCTGTATTTTCTGTGGCCAACTTCTTTGAATCAGGAGGGTCTTGATATCATGACCAGATATTGGTGAACATAATCCTATGATTTGGTGATTTCCACAGGAACTAATCAGCATAGCTTTAATGTGGAGGGTGTATACCCACAGAATGGTGTTTGTTATAAGTGAAGGACTGGATAGGACTTCTGCCATTGTTTAGGAAGTTGATATTCCTTGGAGTTATGTCTGTGAGGATCAGTCTGGGGTGTCTGAAAACACATTATGTCTACAGTGTGGCATAGCACCGTGAGACACTGACATGTTAAGGTGTCTGTACTGCACCAGGAAAGGGGAGGAGCAAAGTCTCTGAGTGCTGTGTAGCGACATGGCACTCTAACAGAGTTCAGAACCTAGGCATGGGAGAGGGAGTGGACTTGGGACACCTTGATGCAGATGGAGGCATTGGCACCTTGAAGATAAATGCCTCGTTACCTTGAGGCTAGTAGACACATCAGGGCCTCAAAGCAGATGGATATATGGGAGCCTCATTGTAGTTCAGCCCATTTGCGTCTTTGAATACTCAGAACACCTTGAGGTAGATAAATAGTTGCTGGATAAACCTTGCTGAGGATGAACATGTCAGCAACCTAGTGTGGATGTATCTGGATGCATAGTGCCTCAACATTAACTGATATGTTGGTCCCTCACTTCTTATAGTTGGGAATATTAGCATATTTACAAATTTTGATGCCTCCATGTGCTTGGATGAATCACAGCTTTGGAAAAGTTTGTGGCTTTCTGCCACTGGTCCAGGAATTACCTTCTACAGTGTAGTGTTTTGGTGACTATTCCTTTCTGACATGGATCTTACTATAATTGTGACCCATAGGCTATCTTACTGGAACAGTACACTCTATCCAAAGCTGCCCTTGAAAAACCATTTATAGATGTTAACACAACAGGTGAGCAGAGGTAGTGAAAAATGCCTGCTCTAATTAAAAGGCAGAGTTTTACCTGGGTGGTTGTTTGACCCAATAATGGCCAGCGGGTTGTTTAAGGTCTGTAAGTGCCAGGGTAACCTTGTGAGTCTCATATGAAAAGTGATCCGTCATCCAGCAGCACAGTTCTCACAAACACTGTGCTGGAGCATTAGCTCAGTTCTGAGCGAGAGGGGAAATAGCCAGACCTTGAATTAGTAGTGACACTTCCTCTATCTTACCATCCAAATTCTCATTTAGCCTAATTTGCTTAGCTTCTAAAATTTGACATAATTGCAGCACGAGGAAGTAGGTACCAACAACTGAGTATTTGTGTTACTAGTTATTAGTAAAATTCATTTTGCATTTAAAGAAATATGGATTACTCTACATATCTTAGAAAATCACACACTCTTCAGCTTTTTTACTGGTTATTTGCACAATCAAAACAGATGCAAAAAGGCACAATCATAGGACCTGTGATGCAAATGCTAAGTGTTTTGTAATCCACAATCACAGTCAGTCTCTGCTGATTGCTGCAAGCAAGAGTGCTCCTGAATTAGAAAATTATGGTTTAAATCTTCATGTAAACCAATCTGCCAGACCAGTGGGTGCCATTTTCTGTGATTTTCTTGCAAGTCCACAGAAAAGAGCCTTGCCAAGATTAAAACAGCTCAAGCTTGTTGGAGCGCATAACTCTTACTGAACCAAGGTGAATGAATTCCCTGTTAGCTAATTAAGTTATGGTCTGTTCCATCTTCCTGGAAACCTCATCTGATCAATATCAGCCCCAAATCTCAGTTAATGTTAAGGTGATCCCCAAAGTAGCATATGACAAAATAGAGATTGGCGGGTTTGGTGTGTTAGCACAAGATTTCTGTTGTATTTGTTTGGAAGGTCTACCTTTGGAAACAGGTAACTGGTGTACAGAAATGTTTGTTTAATGATAGCTAAGACAAGTGGAATCTGACTGATAAGAATTTTCTCATGGGTGAAGAAAACAACTTTATGTTCTGTACTTTTTTTTATCTGAGTTACAAGCAGAACCAGTTTGTTGATAACTCACAGGATTTCTTAGCTCTTTATAAGGATAAAGAATTTTGACAACTTTCTGTTTTGCCATTAGTTATTGGGTGCAGGATGGACATATGATAGTTAAGACGTCACTAAAAGACTGTATTTCTTAGGTAATTGACCTGGGGAGTTTGGGATTGTATTTTTTTTATTAGCATGTCTCAATTCAAGATCACCCTTAAATTATCTCTGAGGGTATGTCTACAATACAAAAACAAACAAACAAACAAAATCCAACAACAACGAGGAAGCAAGCCTCAGAGCCCAGGTCAACTGATTTAGGCTCACAGGGCTAAAAACAGCAGTGTAGACGTTCCCACCTGGAACCCAATGAGGGGGGTGAGTTGCAGAACCTGGGCTCCAGCCCAAGCGGGAATAGCTACATTGCGATTTTCAGCCCCATTGGGGTTGCCAGCTTTGGTTGGATGAATTCCTGGAGATGTCCTTAGATGACATAATCTTTAATTACTGGAGACTCCAGAACAATCCTGGAGGGTTGGCAACTCTAGGCCCCATCGTGAGCCCCAGGAGCCTGAAGCATTTGACTAGAACTTTAAGACTTACTGCTGCAGTGTTCCTTTTTTTTTTTTTTTTTTTTTTTTTTTTTTTGAGTCTCTGGAGGGTTGTAGACTCTTGTTTGCTATGCTCCCTTCTGAATCTCGTGCCTGTGGCTTAGAAGCAAGAGTGTAGGATTATTAGGATAAATCTTCAAAGGGTTGAGCCTCGCATTCCTTTTCACAGGCATGATCTGAGCCTACAAAAAATGAATTTACAGGTACGATGTACACCTCTGTGTAATTTTCTCCTATAGTCATATAGCTAAAGTCATAATATCCAAATTTGCTCACATAGTTGAACTGAGGGTCCATATAGTGTGGGTATAAATTGTGCCTACAAAAGGCAATCATCCTTTTGAAACATTGACCTATTACATCTACTACTTTCACCAAAAAACTTTCTGGTGAGTAATTTTCCTCTAGGCTTCAGTAATTGAGCCTCAGGGAACGTTAACCTTATTTAATAAACAAAGTCTGCGGTTCTGAGGACAATGTTTTCTGACCGTATGCTCTTCCTTTTCTCTTTCCTACTTTCTCAGTGGGTCCTTTGAATCTGCTTATATCCTACTGCCATGCAATGGACTATGTATAGCCACTAGTAAAGTATCAAAGGAAGTCCTCTGAGTAATATCAATATCAAGATTTGAGCTTTACATTCTCTTCCCTCCCCCAATTGCCACTAGAGTCATAATATGGTAACCAATATACAGAATATAACACTGAACACTTTGGCTAAAGACAAGGTGATTTAAAAAAATAAAAGCCCTAAAATCTGGTACATTTTTGACAGCAGGGTTCATAAACCAAACTATTATTAAATGGATCTACTACTGAGCTGGATTTAATTCTCTTCAACTGGACTTAATATTTCATGTGAAAGATCTCAGCTGCCTTTATCAAAACTCTCACTGTACCCTCGACTTCTCCTCACAATCTACCACCCCATCCTAAAACAAACAAAAAAAAAAGACCTTCTACTTCAGTGAAATTCACAGTTAATTACTTGCTATGCAGGGAACGAGGCAGTGGTGACTTCCATGGCTTTGAAATGAAACCGGGAGCCTGTGTGGTGCAGAAACATCCCAGCTCCCATTGAAGAAATGGAAGTTGTGGTCACTTAGAACCTCTCATGAAGTGCTCAGCACCTTGTAAAATGAGCTCCCCAGAGCAGGAGATTGCAGATCCTGTATGGTGAATATCGCGAACTCAGGCTTGACTCTAACTGCATTTATTTAAACATGATTTTAGTTGTATCATCTAGTCCCTTTAAATTAATAATTATATATAACTATATCTATCTATCACTACATATATATAGGGCCAGATCCTGGCCCCCATCAAATCTGTTTTGTACTCCTCTGGAGATGCAAAGGAGATTTAAATATGACCTGCTAATGATTTCCCAAGCATAGTGGTGCACAACTGGCATATAGCCAGTCCTGCCCCCCAACTCACAGCACCTGGTGAAATGGTCATATTGGTGGCCTGGCTGGGTGAAGGGGTTGAGGCTAGTGCAAACTGCATCAAGATCCAACCCCAGGATCAGAGGCTGAGTGGCATAATGTTTACCTACAAGAGCAGCTTGGACAGACCTAAGCGTTGGGTGCACTATATATAACATTCAGTTTTACTAACAAATGACTCTCTTCTTAATGAAATAGAGAGAGATGACTTGAAAATAATATAGCATTATAAAATAAAGCCTGAATTCTTTACATAATTGGAGAATGCCCTTAAAAACATATAACCTGTGATCATTGTCCCTTTTGGGGAAAAACAACTTTTGTAGAAGGTGTTTCTCTGTATTTATTTATTTTATTCCTGCCATCTTAGGGCCCAAGCCTTCAAGGGCCTCCTGTAAAGGGGTCAGTGCTTTCAGCTGCTTACCATAGGAGCTGAGGGAACTCAACTCTCTCAACAGTAGGGCCCCTTTATAGTAACTGCAGTTAATATTAATACAGGAGTGAACAGCCCAGAGTCATTCCCGTGTCTTAACCTTTGAAGCTATCTGAAGTAGATGCCATAAAAATATACAAATTGTGTGAAATTAAACATCCTTTTCCTTCACTTTTTTTGTATCCCATATTTGGTTCTCTTTTAGTGCTGGAGTCGGCAGGACTGGCTGCTTCATTGTAATAGATGCCATGTTAGAGAGAATAAAGCATGAAAAGACTGTAGATATTTATGGCCACGTAACTCTAATGAGAGCCCAGAGGAATTACATGGTTCAAACGGAGGACCAATACATCTTTATCCATGATGCACTGCTGGAAGCAGTGACATGTGGAAATACCGAAGTGCCAGCCAGAAATCTGTATGCATATATTCAGAAGCTGACACAGATAGAAACAGGAGAGAATGTCACAGGAATGGAACTGGAATTTAAGGTACTGTATGCAATAAGGAGATAAAAATATATTGGGGTAAATATTTTGTGGTGCTAAATCCTACACTAGTTGTTCCCAGGAACTTCAGGCTCTTTCTTGAGGCTAGAATTTCACAATTATGGGCTGGTATTTTGAAAAAGAAGGTACATTTTTACACAGAATTTTTTAACCCTGATTAGTATCCAGACAAGGATCTTCCATAGAGCTTTTCCTTTATTGTTAGAAAAGGTTGGTATTCATGTTCATGACATCATTTAATATTTCTAAATTTTTTCATTAGTATAAATAGAATGTTAAAGATATACCATGGTATTAAAAAGCAGATTGTAAATATCTAGTTAGTACAATTAGAATGTAGGAAAATAACCATTTAAAATTAAAGGAATTTTTAATCAGCCAAAACAGAGATAATCAAATCAGAAATCAGACACTGAAATTGTTGGGTTTTGTCATTTTCCCCCCCTCAATTTATTTTTCTCTATTCCACAGCGTCTAGCTAGCTCTAAAGCTCATACTTCAAGATTCATCAGTGCCAATCTTCCATGTAATAAATTCAAAAATCGCCTTGTTAATATTATGCCATATGAATCAACGAGGGTATGTTTGCAGCCGATCCGAGGAGTAGAAGGCTCTGATTATATCAATGCCAGTTTTATTGATGGATACAGGTACTAAGTGTTGGTGTGTTGTGATGTGAACTGTTTAAAACTTTACAAAGTATACATGTACATTTATATGACAGTAAATTTCAACAAAATTCAGGACAGCACTGTTTGTATGCATGACACCATTCCATGTTGGGTTTCAATTTTAATTAATGAATAATAGACTTGGAACTATTTTCTCACCTCTATGCACCTCACTGTGAAGGAAAAACTGTTTTTGGCAGAGAACTCTGTTTTAATAATCATGCCTAACTTCAAGCACAGGAGTACTCATAAGCTTATATGCTAGGTTAGTCTTCTGCTTGAACACATAGTTAAATTGGGACCTCAATTTCTTCTGAGTGTTCCAGTAAGAGAGGCAGGGAAAGAAAAGACAGGGGATTTATCCCCCTAAAGCAGCAGATATCCTGAGATCTGTGTGGATCTTGTTGTGAACCCATTAAGGCCAGGGCCTTGCACCAAAGCAGCCATTACCCACTCAGAGTTTCCAAACTCTCCCCTGAGCTACCACCGTTGCAACATGTTTCCTCAGGAGCCAGCTGTCATTGGCTGATTAATCCAGCGGCTTCATTGCAAAGCCATGAATGATACCTGATGGTGCCTGATGACAGAACAAGGAGTAATGGTGTCAGGTTGCAGTTGGGAAGGTTTAGGTTGGATTTTAGGAAAAACTTTTTCACTAGGAGGGTGGTGAAGCACTGGAATGGGTTACCTAGGGAGGTGGTGGAATCTCCTTCTTTAGAGGTTTTTAAGGTCAGGCTTGACAAAGCCGTGGCTGGGATGATTTAGTTGGGAATTGGTCCTGCTTTGAGCAGGGGATTGGACAAGATGACCTCCTGAGGTCCCTTCCAACCCTGATATTCTATGATTCTATGAAGGGCATGCAGTAAATGCTAATGTTGCTTGGAGTAGTACTAACTTCCACTCCAATATGTTTGACTATCCACTGAGTTACAGAGAGTGACTTCTTTTTGTCTCCATCCTTAAATCTTCATGAAGCCGGAGGAGTTCCTGTGAGATCAGGCGGCAAAGAAAGCATTCTCAGAATCATAGCTTCCCCTTCTATGCACCACTCATCCACTGTAGATTCTGGCAGTTTGGCGCCCTCCATCTGTGGAAGGAAAAGTATAGCCATTGGTTAGGGCAGTATTAAGACCATGTGTGGCAGCCCACATGACCCTTAGGGGTTTTTTGAGCCTCTGCACTCTCCCCACTTTTGCTGGAGGCATTAGGCTGTTGAATGAGTTAATAAAGAAGCTGCGTGGTGCTATAATTCATAAACCTAATAGATTGTACGACAGTCATTTCTACAAAATGAAGAAGCACAACTAAGTGTTTCCTAAGTGCTTTTTATGACACACAAAATTGAGCTATTAGAGTTGCATTAAAATTTAAATAATAATGATAAAGACATACATCATAATATTAACAGAGCAATTTCCTTCACAAAGTTCTAAAAATAAAAAATGCCTTTGTTTGATTAAACAATCTTAATAGGTTTTTAACGTGCTTTTACCATTAATAATATATATCTTTTCCTTACTTTTCCTATACCTGTGTCTCAATATAATGTTTACATATAAACAGAGAGCATTTGAGTGTCATCACTTTGGGGTTTTTCCCTTGTTTTTGATGTAGGCAACAAAAAGCTTACATAGCTACGCAGGGACCTTTGGCAGAGACAACTGAAGATTTCTGGAGGATGCTCTGGGAGCACAACTCCACAATCGTAGTCATGCTTACTAAACTGCGAGAAATGGGCAGAGTGAGTATTGTTTTAATAGGCTTTAAACTTTGTTTATTTTGGACAATTCACATCTTCCTGTAAAATCTCCAAAAAGTAAAGATCAGCGATAAAGATCAGTGATGGTGTTGAATGATAAAATTAAATCGTCACAGGAGAGGCTAAAAGTCTTAGCTGTTCCATTTCTGGGTTTCCTTACGTCCCAACTTTTCCTGTGTACTTATTATACTGACCTTTGCAAATTCAGCAGCTTGTTTACCATGTTAAATCTCATTAAGCTTCCTCTTGGTATAATAGAAGGATTGAACTAGTTTACGGAAATGGTAGAATTGTACCAGTATAATAAACTTGGTGTATGGTAAGTGATATCAGAATCAGACTTTATATTTGGAAGACTAGATGGCGCAGGGAATTCATAATAGATATAAAAGGCTAGATCCTCAGAGGCTAAGGAGTGCTTGAGGCAAATGAAGGGAAGGAAAGTAAAAATGGCTTTAAGATTTGAATACCCTTATGAACTGAAATCACCAAGATTTGCAGATTTTGAGGCACTATGTGATCATTTTTGATAAATAACAATTCAACTGGTGTGTGGGGAGCAGTTCAGAAGCTATATGTTGAGTTCATTACGGACCTGTGAACTGGAGGCCTGAAGATAACTTTTTCAGTCCTTTTCAGAATTTTTTATTTATTGGAAAATATAAGAAACAGAGTAGTTAAATTTAAAAAAAAAAAACAACAAAAAACTCGTGGCTGATCTAAGTCTAGTTCTTAGTGGGCAGGTGTCAAGCCATACCAGCAAGACTGCCATCAAAACTGATACTAAAGCCTCAGATGGCAGCAGCAGCCCTTCTTCACAGTGTTGAAAGTTGGTGGAACAAAACAGTTTTTCAGCATTGTGACTGATGCCACAGCCTGCTGACAGGGCAGTTTGGAGACACTGGCAATGACATGTGCCAGGGCTGTATCTATTTTATGGACAAATAGAAGAATTTAGGTTTTAGTTCTGTTAGTAATGGCATTCTTCATGAGCACTGAATTTGCTATAATTAAAACAGATGATAACAATCCGCAGTGATGAAGACATGTTCATTTATAACACGGAACTGGACTTTTTTTTTAAATAGGAAAAATGCCACCAGTATTGGCCAGCAGAGCGTTCAGCCAGATATCAGTACTTTGTGGTGGATCCCATGGCAGAGTACAACATGCCACAGTATATCCTAAGGGAATTCAAGGTCACAGATGCCAGGGTAAGTTAGCTCAACATAATTCTGTTTTCTATATGTTTAAAAGGAGTCCAGTCTCTTCCCTTTTCTTTTTTATTAGCAATGCCTTAGGGACATTCTTGATTCCCAGACCTAAGCAATAGCCAAAGAAAAGGGAAAGATAATAACAACCTTGTAAGAGAACTGGTTGTAATTCAAACGTAACATCTGGGCAGCACAACTTTTAGAAAGTTCTGTATATGTGTTTGTGCTGAAAAGCATTAGCTGATTAGACCGTGTTCCCTCCAGACCCCGCTTGATACTTATTTTTGGAATTTTCATCACTTAAGGCTGTAAATATGTTGTTGTTCTGCACAGCTCTTTAGGTCATGCATGCTTGAAGGTTAATATGGTGCGATTAAAAAACAGCAGAGCAAACAGCATTCTTAAGAAAAGTTGACAAGCTTTGCACATTATAATTTGATTCTTGGCATAGCTTACTCTTTAGCGTTCTAATATGTCTGCAGAGAAGAGCAGACCCTGGTTTGCTAATTTCCATTATGCATTTCTTATCTGGACTGCTGAGTCCAAGGTTCAGCATTGATGGAAAATTAACTGTATATAAACTTATTTTTATAGGAATATCTTTGACAATTCTCATACTGTGATTTCTAACACTTCACATGGTATGGTAGGGAAACCCCTACCCTGCTCCATTTTTGGAAGCACTGTAGCAATAGCGTTCATTGCAGCAACATAGCAGGATGCTGTACTTTCAGGGAATAAAATCACTTAGAGCTCCAGATCCATACCCAAGAAATTAGACATTACATATATAGGGAACCAATATTTGATAATGTGCTCTTCAATCCAGAAGAGATAGGTATAACATGATCCAATAGCTGGAAGTTGAAGCTAGACAAATGTAGAATAGAAATAATGTGCAAAATTCTAACAGTGAGGTTAATTAACCAATGGAATGACTTACCAAGTGGTAGGTTCTCTCTCACTTTCAATGTTTAAATCAAGATGGGCTGTTTTTCTAAAAGATATGCTCTAGTTCAAACAGGAATTAATTCAGGCCTGTCCTATGGCCTGAGTTATACAGGAGGTCAGGCTAAATGATCACACTGATCCCTTCTGGCCTTATAATAATATAAAGGTAGATTAGACACTCGAAACAGTTAACTAAATGGCATTTTCACTAGCCACAGGGAACATTAAGACTAGTATTGGGCTAAAGAAGCTGGAATTTGACTTTGCAAAGACAAAAACAGGCACAGTTTGGATTTGTTACCACTTTATGTGAACTACCAAAATAGAGTGAGGTTCATATAAATGACCCATCTCTACGTAACAATGCCGGAGAAGGAGTGGCTCATAGCAGCAGTTTTCAACCACACTTGTAAACAAAGATAATCATACAGTCATGAAAGCCAATTTCAATACCACCTTGGTGACCTCCTTTGTAGACAGTTAGTAAAATCATTCTGTTCCTCCTAAATTGGAATATATGCAAGTGACATGGGTAACCAGTCACACATTACAGAGATTGAGTAGCAAAGAGTCAAAGATGTAGCTGAAAAGGATCATTTGCAAACAATCCCTAGAATAAAATGCATTCACATGGTATTCATCAAAGAGTTTCAAGTTAACAAACACATTGTTCGTAAAAACATAGTGGATAGTTTGCAAATTGATAAAAGGGCAAAAGTCATCAAATAACTTGTATGCCACAAATAGCTTGCCTGGCCTTAGTATTAACACACCTGCTAACAAGTTCCTTGCTTTAACCTGTGGTGAGTACGCCTCACCACTCCTGTTGTACCACCTCACAGTCCCTTTATGTTAATGTTTCCCTAGTTTTCAAGACAGCGCTGCCCTAATGGTTCCAGTTGTGTTAAATGACTAACTGACAATCTTAGAGAGGTATATGGTCTGATTATCCAAAGGTGATGAGAACCTGCAACTCCCTCGGACTTCACTGAAAGTTGTGGGTGCTCAGCACATACTAAAATCAGACCTATTATTTTCTCATTGTATGGAGTGCTTACATGACGAATTTACACTAACGATAGTGGAATTTATGTAACTAAATCACTGGCATATCCAGAGCAGAATAGACACTTTATTGTTGTTACCATTCTTCCTCCCTTTGATGTGTAATGTCTTTTGTAACTTGATAATATCATCAACAGTCTGGTATGCTGCTTTTGTAGGTGTCAAAGCAGAATTTGATATGGAGCTCTGTGTTATCACTATTACGCAGTGAACTGTCATAAAGGCCAGGTAACCTCCATAACTGCTCCAATCTATGATTTCTAACTGCTTTACACCCACTGTCTCTGTAAACTATGAGGATCATCAACTTGGGGCAGTTTCATGCAGCACTAGCCTATTAGTGATATCCATAAGAGAGCATTGTACTCTATAAGCTCATTGAAAGGCAGTTGAATAGCCCTGGTGAGAGGCAAAATAGATGTCCAAATGGTTAGCCAATCAATAGGGTTACATATTAAAAGAAACCTAGACCTCTTTTGCTCAACACAGCAATCTGAATGTTCATGTGCTGAAAACAGCACTTTTTACTCTATGTAAACTATTACAAATATTTTTAAATAAAGTTTTTTAAAAATATTTTTTAAAAAATATTAATAAATAAATAAACATTTTAATAAAATGTTACACTTGGAACTTGACTGCTATAGGGAGAGATATCTCACTAAAAAAAAGCCACACCATTTATAATGCCAGCAGCATGGGGAAGAGATAATGTAAGAGATCATAGATTCGTTCCCAATCTACTTTAATGCTAGTCTAAAATCATCAGAGTGACTTTATAAACTATGGTATAATCATTAAATAACATGTAAGTTCTGTTAAATGCTCTTAAAGGAACAGGTTTTATAGACTCCTGTCCCCCTTTAAAGTTAAACCTTTACTGACAAGTAAGTTTCACAATATAGAAATAGAAATTAGTGATCTTTCCAGCCACTGCCTGAGCACAGTTTTGTCTTAAATTTAAAGATAATGTAGGTCCAATAGATGCTTCCTAAGCACAGGAACACTAAAGGACGGCTGTCTCCCTTGTTAATTGATATCTAGCATAGGCACCAACTCCATAGGTGCTGCTCCAGGGCTGGACCACCCACAGGGAAAAAATAGCGGATACTCAGCACCCACCAGCAGCCCTGCTGATCAGCTCCTCCCCCTTCCTCCCAGCACCTCCCGCCCACTGCGATCAGCTGTTCAACAGCATTCAGGAGGTGCTGGGGGGCGGGGCACGCTCGGGGGAAGGGGTGGAATGGGATGGGAAGAGGCAGGATTGGGCGGAGTGGGAGTGGGTGGAGCCTTGGGGAAAAGGATGGAGTGGAGGGTGGGGGCTGGGGCAGAGTGGGTATTGAGCACCTCTGGGAAATGACAAAGTCTGATAGCTAGGATGTTGCCAAAGTGTCACATAGGAAGTTTTCTGTTTGCTTGTTTGTTCGAGAGAATGAGCGCCATTCTGTTGCTAGAGCACCTCTTGCCAGTTGATTTATGGAACTGCGCTTATAGTGGCTTTAGAGGGTACATTGTAGTGTGTCTTTCAAGGGAGGAATGATACCAGGGAAGCCATTACAAGAGAAGAGAGTTTTATCCTGGGAAAATGACATTTTAGTAAGAAACATTAGCAAATAGCTTAAGTTGGGTGTAATGTTCTAAAAAGCCACACAAATTGTGCTAACCAGGTGCAGTTTTTGAAATATGCATTTATTTAAATTGGATGAAACAAATTCTTCAACACTAGAGAGCTCATTGTCACCGAGGTTTTTTGAGGAGAACACTAAGGATTGGTGAGTCAGGCTTCACTGGATTTTAGTGAGAGTGCTGTGTATAAGCTCCCTGTTTTTTCCACACATTTATAGACCTGAGAGGTAGAAAGCCCAAAGTACCAGCAGAAAGATAGGAACAAGTGATTGCTTTTTGTTTTGTTAAATTTTTTAAATGACCTATATTTCAGTTGTCAGAGCAATCATGGCTAAATATTTTGATGGGAAACTCCTCTGGCCTCTACCTTCCAATCTGCTTTTTGGGGGGTTCCCATAATTGTTTAGATGATCCATTGGTTTCACTCTGTAAAAGACCATTTTGAAGAAATGGCAGCTGGTGCTAGTTTTCTCTTTCCTCTCTTCTCGTATAATGCCACAGTTACTGCTTAAAGGCATGGTGACATGGCATATGTTATTTCTGTTTTCATGGCAGAAAAGTAGATGCCTTCAGGAAGTATACGGTGTCCAGAAGGCATGAAGGTTAACAGTAATAGCTCAATTTGTGTCAATCCTTTTAAAAGACACAATTTATACAGATTGACAGTGTTCAAAATCAGCAAGCACAACATCTGAGTGTTTAAAACAACTATATTCCCTAGTATTGTGTTACAGTGCATTTTGCACTTACTTTACTAGCCATTTAAATGTTAAACAGGCATTAAATATGAAGTGAAGTCTACATTTGACTTCAATACTTGTGGCTTTATTCCAGAAGTAAGAATGCTATAGTATTATGGAACTTTAATAAGCAATAATGCTAATCTTCATTTAAGAAAGTAACCACAGAGGCATGGATAGCTCCTGTAGATTTGTAATGAGAGATGGAATCTTCTATCTATTGGGTCATTAGTTTAAGTCCAGTCCAAGTTGCTAGCGACTGATAATCATTGTGAGTCAGTGGATGTTTAGTGTATGTGAAATGAGTTGGTGGTCTCAGTCTGGCTCCTAATAGACAGATGTCCACATCACAAAAGAACACTATCACAACCGTCATTCTCGACCTCTCTGGCCACTCAGTAACAGACCTAACAGTGGCAATTTTGCAACAGAAAAGCTTCAAAAACAGACTCCAAGGAGAAACTGCTGAACTTGAATTAATATGCAAATTAGACACTATCAACTTAGGCTTGAATAGAGACTGGGAATGGCTGAGCCATTACACACATTGAATCTATTTCCCCATGTTAAGTATTCTCACACCTCTTGTCAAACTGTCTGTAATGGGCTATCTTGGTTATCACTACAAAAGCTTTTTTTTTTTTAATTAATTAGCTTCTTAAAGTTGGTAGGACAACTCCCACTTTTTCATGTTCTCTGTATGTGTGTATATATATATATATCTATATATCTCCTCGCTATATGTTCCATTCTATGCATCCGATGAAGTGGGCTGTAGCCCACGAAAACTTATACTCAAATAAATTTGTTAGTTTGTAAGGTGCCACAAGTATTCCTGTTCTTTTTGCGGATACAGACTAACACGGCTGCTACTCTGAAACCTGGCATTCTTAGTGGCAGCCTTAAAAGAGAAGGCAAGGACTGAATGTGAATGAACTACCTTCTTGCCTGTAGAGATAGTCCAGCCAAGCAGAGGTTGAAGCATATTGCCCAGGTAGCATGGGGAAGCTTTCACTGCCGCTGGCCATCTTGTACCTGTTTTCATAGATTCCAAGGACAGAGGGGATCATTCTGATAATCTAATATGACTTCCTGTATAACACAGGCCATAGAACTTCCTCAAATAAAGAGAGGATTTGAATCTTGTGGGCTATAAATCCAGAACTTCTCACAAGCATTTAATTAAAAAAAAATCCCACCAATTAACTAGCTCCCAACTTCCTTGTCCTCAAACTCTCTTTTTCCAGGATCTAAATGTCAGACAATATTCTAGCCAATGCTGAGAGTAATTTGAGCATTGTCGTGGTTAATGAAATTGCCCTTTTATGTCAATGTGGAATAATAACTGCAAAACAAGAAGAAAAACACAAGCTCATCAGCATTGTGATTGGAAGCATCTTAGTAAATGTGATCTTAGCCATGTTTGCTCTTTGCATATATTTTCCCCTCCCAATGTACATTTTTCATAATTGCTGTTCTGGTTTGCTGACTGACTGACTTTCAACTCCTGGAACATTCTTTTGTGGTATACTGTGTATGTCTTTCATTAAAGGATGGCCAGTCCCGAACAGTGAGGCAATTCCAGTTCACTGACTGGCCAGAACAAGGAGTGCCAAAGTCTGGAGAAGGATTTATTGACTTCATAGGCCAAGTTCATAAAACAAAAGAGCAGTTTGGTCAGGATGGACCGATCTCTGTTCATTGTAGGTAAGTAAAAAACCTCAGTGCAGATTGATTGTTTTTCTTGATTAAAAAGATATTTTAAGTTTCAAAGTTGACTTTAGGGGGTAGCTAATTGGTGTGAAAGTGTAGAGATGAATGGAATGACTTCCTAGATGAACTATCAGAAATGTAATAAAACAATCTAATGCAAATCCCTTTTATCCCCTATATTTCAGTAATGTTGGAACTATTTTGTGGTGAAATCCCATTCTGACACTAAAGGTGCCATTCAAATAAGAGCAAACATGATTTTTTTCCCTTACAAATGATCTTTGCCACAGGATAAAAACAACCCTGGTCTATGCTGCATTCAGCGCACAGTAGGAAATGCCTTACTATAGAGTGATGTACCTGATTGTGTTTTCAATAGTAATTAGCAGTGAGGCCATTATGGTGATGGTGATCATTACCAGTAAACGTGCTAGATGTCCTTGAGTAGCAGGCTGGGTATGATCATCGAAATAGACCAAAGAAAAATGGTTTCTACATTAGGCAATCCAGTGTAATGGTAGCCATTGCATTCAGAGACTATGTCCACAGTAAAGTCAGTGTTTTTTGACTGGTCAGCGAAAAGCTCAGAATGTAGAACCTACCCTCTAAGGAGGTGCTGAATACCCTCAGTTCCTTTTATAAGTGAGTTGAGGATAACAGCAGCTTTCAGGATCAGGCCCATAGAAATAATCCTGAGTGTGTGTGTGTGTGTGTTTGGGAGGGGGAGGTTAATTATTATTTTATGCCAATTTGCTTTGGTTACAATATTCTAAAGTCTCTAGCAGATGGCTAAAGATAATATATTTATCTTTGATCTCTTACATAATAAATTGCTTTCTATAAATTCCATTAGGATTTTAGAAATTAATTTTGCAACAGTAAAGTGTATTTTTGATAGTTTAAATGGTATTGTTTATATCATGGGGGGGGGGCAATTAATACAGGTGCAAGTTTCTTTCCATGGGCTGAATAATGCCCTCTTCTCCCATGCAAAGGCCAAGTAGAGGTTTGGTAGGGGGAATATATAAACAAGGACTAAAGGGAAAAATCCTAGCCCTGCCAAATCCAGCAACAGTCCTTAGTCAAGACTGGATTCACAATTGCTCTACTGCCTTGGTGGACTTTAGTAGCAGCTGGGGCCTCGGCCCTTCCCTAAATAGGAAGTTTAAGCTAGTGGATCTGCTGGACCATTTAAACCCCGCCTTTGCTGTGTCCCTAAAGACCCGCTACATATTGCAAAGAAAAAAGTGGTGCATAGGGGGTAATGAATTATCTTGCACAGACTCTCCAAGATTAGACCTGTCCCACCCTAGCTGATTTAGGGATTTATGTGCCAGGGGAGTGGTGGGCAATGTTTGGCCCTTTATGTGGGCTCAGATGAAAAAACAAATGGTGGCCCCTTTTAAGTTCTTTCCAAGCTCTGCCCATGCATGATGTTGAAATGAGATGCCACTCGCAATAAATTATGAAGATCATTATTGAGCTTTGATCCTGCACCACTGTAAGTCAATGGGAGTTGCACCATTGACTTCAGTGGGAACAGGATCAGGCCCAGTAAGATCATACCTCTTCGTTCCTGGATGCCTTAGCAGCAGCGAAATAGTTAACATTGCTGACATCTAAATTGTCATTATTAGAATCATTCAGAATCAAGATCTTGTGCATATGAATTGGAGCAGTTCAAACCCACCTCTTTGCAAACTCTTCACGGCTCCATAGCTCAGTCTCACCCCCGCGGCCCTCTTATAAAAAATGCTTATGAGCTGTATTCTGACCTGTTTTCAAGGGATTTATTTGTAAAGGGGGAGACCAGGGAAATTCCTCACCCTCTGAACTTCCTGCTACCTGGTTCCCTGTAATTTTTCTCTCTTCTATATATTTGTTCTGTGGTTTACTTACCTGTATTACAGTAAACCACTCTGACATTGAGTGATTTTTCCTTCTCTAGGAATTTTACAAACAAATCAATGTGTTACTATTTAAAATGTTCTAACCTCATTAGGCAGTTAATTAAAAAGTAGTTAGGCCAGCAAAGGACTTTTCCTGAAATCCAAGACTCAGTAGAAATAGTGCACGCTAGGACCAGACGTAGGTATGTGCCAGCTTAGTGGCCACGCAGGATCCTGTGATTTTATGTGGCCCTTTCTTTGTCAGCATCCGCTCTCAGCAGATTTCCAAGACCTTACCCATCCTAACACACACAACCCTTTAAAGATAAACTCCTCCCCCTGCCTCCTCCTAGCTGATAAAACACTTACGAGCCCCTTCCTTAGCTGTTAAAACTCTACTGCATGCCCCTAATGAAAAGCATCCTTCCCAACCCTGAGGAACTATCTGGGTTATGGAACTCTGCCGAAGGCCCTGTGACCAGGGCCGGCTTTAGGCCGATTTCCCACAATCGGGCCCCGTGCCTGGGATGCCTTTTTAATTTTTTTTACTCACCCGGCAGCGGTCTGGGTCTTCGATGGCACTTCGGTGGCAGGGGGTCCTTCAGTTGCTCCGGGTCTTCAGCGGCATTTCGGCAGCGGGGGGTCCTTCAGTGCCGCGGAAGACCCGGAGCGAGTGAAGGACCCCCCTGCCGCCGAAGACCCGGACCGCCGCAGGGTATTCGAATCGGGCCCCGCAGTTCCTAAATCCAGCCCTGCCTGTGACTTTTACTAAACAGAGGACCCTATGAACAACATGGCTAGCCCTTTTATATACTGCCATAGGAGAATTGAACTCACCACTTTGCTTGAGACAGATGGTATGAGATAGGTCTTTAAACGCTGCTAGAGGTATTGTGGACTTGTACTTATATCATTGTTACTACTCTTTAGAAATCCTAAACATCGTTTGCTGAAAAGATGCCACACTGTTTAAATATGCTTGTCAGCTTCAGCCCAAAGTAAATGAATCCATCCATTTTCTGCAGACTTTACCCAAGCGTTACACTTGCTGCTTAATTAGGATCTGAAAATGTGGAGATTTTTCGTATTATTCAGCGTCTTCCTCATTAACTAACTCTCCAGATGCTTTCTTGCTTCTCAAGAACAGAACAGTATGAATTAATTCGCTCCTCTTGCTGGTTTAAAAAGTTCTAAATAGTTGTCTTAAAGTAATAAGGAGTCAAAAAATACTAGGTCTGGAAACAATCAGACTTGTTTAAAAGAGCCATCCGTTTTTGTTTCAGTTCTCAAATTTGTTGTACGTGAAGAGTAAGCATTGTAATATTCCTCTTCAATACAAGCTATATTTTTTCACATAAACCATATTTATATTACAGTGTGTGAGAATATTAAAAATAATATTAAGTTCTCTATTAAACGATAAAAACAAAGAAACTGAAAGATAAGGCTGGTGCTCTGTCCCTAACTTACCCCTGCATATTTCAAGGGTCTCAGAACAGGGAATAATCTCACATACCATATGTAACAGGACCTAAACAAGTTGAGATAAGGGAAGAGAAGTAGCCTAAATTCTGGCTTCCATTTCTTTTTTCATTTCCAGTTAGACTATTGGCAGGCCAGTGAACCCTCTCATTTTCCCCTGCCACACACTGACCACTATACATTCTTGGTCACAAACAAAATCACTTAAAATGCTTCCTAACTATCCAGCTTTCATCAGAAGTACATTAGTACAAGTTTGAGTTTGCCAGAGAATGGTCACTTTGTCACTGTGTATAATTTCCACACAGAAGTTTTGCGTATAGAGCCTTTTTCCATGTAGATGACCATGTACATATGGTGTACCATATCCACAGCTAAATAATCAGCCAATTCTTTCAACATTTTAACTGTCAATTAACACTCCTTTTTTATTGCAACAGTGCAGGTGTTGGGAGGACTGGAGTATTCATAACCCTGAGCATCGTGTTGGAAAGAATGAGATATGAAGGTGTTGTAGATATCTTCCAGACAGTCAAAATGTTAAGGACACAACGGCCAGCCATGGTACAGACAGAGGTGAGAAGAACAACATGCATATGCATTTACTGGGTCAGGGTAGGTGGCTGGGTGGATGCAATGTTAGGAATGGCAGGTGATGGGAGTGAGGTTTCCACAGCCAGGAATTTATATAGGAGGTTGTGACGGGTTAGATCACAGAAACCCCCTTGGGAGCTGCGACCTAATGTGCAAAGACTACCCCTGCTTCTGTTTTCCCTGCCAGCTCAGGACTCCAGCACCCTGTCTTGCTGAGCCAGACACTCCCGTATGCTCCAACACAGACCCAGGGTCTGAATCACTTGTCCCAAAGCTGCAAGTTTACCTGAAAACAGCTCACAGAAATGTGCTTGTCTTTAGCACTCAGATGCCCAACTCCCAATGGGGTCTAAACCCAGATAAATGCGTTTTACCCTGCATAAAGCTTATGCAGGGCAAACTCATAAATTGTTCGCCCTCTATAACACTGATAGAGAGATATGCACAGTTGTTTGCTCCCCCAGGTATTAATGCATACTCTGAGTAAATTACTAAATAAAAAGTGATTTTATTAAATACAGACAGTAGGATTTAAGTGGTTCCAAGTAGTAACAGACAGAACAAAGTAAGTCACCAAGTGAAATAAAATAAAATGTGCAAATCTATGTCTAATCAAATTAAATACAGATAAGTTCCTCACCAGTTCCTGAATGCTCCCTTTTACAGGCTAATCTCCTTTTAGCCTGGCTCCAGCAATAACTCACACCCCCTGTAGTTACTGTCATTTGTTCCAGTTCTCTTCAAGTATCCTGGGGGGGATGGAGAGGCCCCTTCTTTAGCCAGTTCAAGACAAAATGGAGGGGTCTCCCACGGGTTTAAATAGACTCTCTCTTGTGGGTGGAGACCTCCCTCCTATGCAAAGTCCAGCTCTAAGATGCAGGGCCGGCTTTAGGCCGATTCAGCCGATTCGGCTGAATTGGGCCCCGCGCTAAGAGGGCCCCGCACCGCAGCTCTCCACCCTGCCCCCAGCTCACTTCCCCCTCCCCTCCCCTCCCCTGAATGCTCCGCCCCCTCCCCTGCTTGCGGGAAGTCTGAAAGGAAGCAGGGGCGGGCAAGCAGCACCAGATAACCCGGGGTGGTGGGGGGGCGCGAGAAGGGCTCTGGGGAGGCATGGCCTAGTTCGGCCCCAGTTCCAGCCGAGGGCGTCGGCCCAACCCGCGGCGCGGCTTCGGGTCCGGCCGCCCGGCCCAGCCCCCGCAGCGCAGCTCCGGCCCCCCAGCCCGGCCGTCAAGGGGCTCTGGGCTGGACCCAAGCCCGGCGAATATGGCCGGAGTGCAGCTTGATTTCTGGGGGCGGGGCTTGCAGCAAGCCCCGCCCCCAGGAATCGGGCCCCGCTCTTGCTAAAGCCGGCCCTGCTAAGATGGAGTTCTGGAGTCACCTGGGCAAGTCACATGCCCCTGCAGGACTCAGTCTTTACAGGCCAAAGCCATTGTTCACATGGTATCTTGCATGTCTCCAGGAAGACTTCTTATGTGGATTGGAGCATTCCAAGATGCATTGTTCCCCAAGTGTTTCCTGATCAGGTACTTAACCTGGTGAATTCCTTCCTAAAGAAGCTAACCAAATGCCTCCCAAAGCTTACTTAGAAACCAAGCAAGCATACAGCCCATATTCTTAACCTCAAGTAGAAAATGATATATATGATATAAATAGGATGAATAGATATAGTAGACCATACCCTTTACGGAGATATGTTACATGGCACAGGCAGCACAAAACATATTCCAGTTATATCATACATAGATTTATAAATACCCCCCCATAAAGCCTTATGGGGTATGCTGCATACAATTTACTTTCCCTTCTAAGTACTGTAGCTATGTATGTAGCCTATGCAATGCATTTAGGCTATTTCCCATTCTGTGGATAGGGAATACCACAGCCTGGAAAATGTCCATTTTAGTGGTGACTGAATAAGATATTTCTGTGACCCTATTTTCTAGAAGAAACTTGAGATGGAAACATTGCCCATGTCATTTTGAATTTTTCCTTCACGCTAGTAATCTATATTCATAATCAGGGAGCAAAGTTTGGCCTGTGGGTGCACCCTGTTGGCTTCTGTTCATTTGGAGGGCAGAATGTGTCCCGTGGCTTAAAACTGAGGCTATAGTGTTTTTATGGTTGTCCAGACTTCATATAAACACAAATTTGATTGTTTGGCATGAAAGCATTACATCCCTGTGTGGGGGGAAAAACCCTAGATTACAACTTTTTGCCCTGGGACACTATAAAGTTAGTGATCTCACTGTCAGTGAAAGTTCTGCAGTCTGGTGAGGGAGAGGTCTTGGGCACGGCCAGCCAGCCTGTTCCTGGCCCGATTCAGGAATCATCCCAATTCATAAAGAACACGTAAGCACATGCTTAACTTTAATCATATAGTTAAGTACTACTTAAGTTAAAACGTGCTGAATGTCATGAATTGGAGCCTTTGACTCTCAGTTGTAAGCCAACAGATCAGATCCATAAAAAGAGGGAGAAGCGGGGAGGAAAAGCATTTGTAGGACCTTCTACAGCCTTGGGTGGCTGATACTGACCATTAAAATGTTTATGATTTGAAATTTAATATTGATCCCTGCTCTTTGCCATTTTGCTCTAAGAAAATGACACTTGTTCAGTAAAAAGTAGACAGCCCTACTCTTAGTGTTTTACGCATGCACACACACTCTTTAAATGAAATTAGACCATTTTTAAAGTTTTATCACTTAGCCAAGTAACTCACTGAGACAAAATTGAACAGTAAACTCCATTTATTTTCCATTACCGTTATTGCTGTAGAAAATGTACATTTAAGCAAAATGAAAAATATCTACTTTCTGTCCCATTGGTTCCTATCAACAAATCTAGCATATAGAAAAATAAGCTTTTGTGGAGTCCACATAAATACAATGCTGGGCTGTGCAATGAATATCCTTTCCCTCTTTCTGCTTTAGTTTACTCGTGGATGATGTGCTTCCACTCCAGACTGAAAGTAGAAATCTTCCATGCACTGTGTTAATTTCATCCAGAACAGAACAGAAGTCTAGGGCTCAATCTTGCAAGATGCAGAGCACTCTGGTCCCCATCCCGCTCATAATTAGTCCTGTTGAAATCAATTTGGCTACTCCTATGCTTAAAGTTAATCATGTGCTTAAGTACTTTGCAGGATTATGAGGATGGAGCCACTAATGATCTTGGCAAATTAGATAAACTGAAGTGGATGTGTTATGATATGGACTGCTGGTCCAATGGAAGCTATGGAATTGTGATCTGAGTGAAATGAAACCCAGATCCTTATGGCTGCAAGACTGTAGCATCACATGAACAAGTCCCCTAGGCGGCTTCAGTATTTTGGAGGTCTTAAAGAAACAACTTTTGTTCTTTCACATTAAGTGAGGTGTCCAAGTTTGTTGCACTCCAGCATAAAGAGACTGCTACTGTGCCATGTGTGCAAATGAGATGAAGTGCTAGGAGTAGCACTCACACTGAGTGTTAGTAAACCTCAAGCCCTCTGCACTTCCACACCTTTACTTTCAGGTGCAGAAGATAAAAATGGATGTAGGTCGTGTGAGGAGACTTGGCGTGAAGTATAAGCTGCATCATGTTAATAAGGTGCTTAACTTCACATTCCTCTCTGAGCCCCTAATTCGTGCCGCTGGGCAGTAATAATTTGGTAACTATACAACAAGGCAGGACTGGATCCCCCTGTGCTTCCTGACCTGCTATTTTACCTTGTTTTTATGTGTGCAGCACCCCACACCTGGGCTGGGAAGGACTGAGACCAGAATATGATGTTGTAGCATATTAGTCACATTCACTGAGATGCTATTTGAACATTTTATTAGCAAGTCTCAAACAGTATGAAATAATGCAAAAGGTAAATCTTAATGCACTCCCCTCAGACAAAAAGCTTTCTGCTAATTCTCTTGTACTCATTCAGAGCAACAACCGCTCAGTAAATGAATATATATTCGCATCACAAATAAGCAGGCTCCATCTAAGGAGAATGTTATTGCATTCAAAGAGCATCTCAACCCATCTTTGTTTACTGTAACTCAAACCAGTGTATTCTGTCGATGTCAGCAGGAGGATATCACTGAACTGCTGTGGCCTCTGTGGGATATAGTGTATTCACAGAGCCTCTGATTAAATGAAAAAACAACAAAGAGGTTTTTATATTTTCTCTCTCTCTCTTTTTCTTCCAGGATCAATACCAGTTTGGCTATCGAGCCGCACTGGAATATCTGGGCAGCTTTGATCACTATGCAACGTAAAACCCCCTGACCCATCCTGGATTTTTACTGCAGGCCCTTTAAGATCCAGAGAGCCTCTTCTGAGCCATACAGTGTGCTTAAGAAGTACTTCTTAACTCCTAGCTAAAGACCAATTAGTGGGAATATTAAAAACACACACACACATACACACACACACACACAAAAACAACCCAAGAACTATTCCAGGTGGACCAAGAATTCACAGTTTAATAACCTAACCAGAAATATAATAAAAGAATCCTGACTGGTGAGGCGTCTGAAGGATCTCATTTACAGATACCTCAAGGATTCAACTTTGGTTGAAATTAAAGGGAAGAGGAAATTATTGCAAAGAACCATCATCTTGTTCAGGATTGCATGATTGTTGCAAAGATGAATCTTGAGAGTACTGCAATTCAGTGCAAGATGTTTGTTAAAAGGCCGGTACCTGGCTTCTTAAAACAAAATGGACTCTTTGCTTCAACATCACCCCTTCCCACCATAATGCTCATAATAACACTTTAGGGAAAATGGGGGATTGTTTAAAAAGAAAGTCCTTGATTTAGTTTTTTAGTATTGTAAAGATACTGCTGACCTGTGCTTCATTTTTAACTGTGTAAACTTTTTTCCTTTTTTTAACAAGAGTTTATCATTTGATGAAGTGAATTTAAAAAAAAAAGTTGCATAACTGTTCATTTTTTGTTTCAGAATTGTAGATTTTTTTAAGCTGTAGAACTGTTATCGGTAATATCTTGCTGTAGAAATGTTAAATAATTTGAAAATTTGCACATTTTTGTGCAGTCCTATATTTATCTACAGTACCACATTCTTCTTAGATATTACAGTTTGGTTTAAATTTGTTTTTGTTTTTAAAAGAAATACTCTTAATCAGTTAATCAAAGTGGGGCTTTTTTGGTTTCTTTTGGAATCAACAGGGAGGCGCAAAGTATAAAGCTGCTACTAACACACACACACACACTGCTCTCTTTATAATTCTCTATCCATATCTATCTCTATATATATCTACAGATATACAGACAGATAGATACACAGATAAATATATATAGATGCATCAGTTCTTCCATTACTTGGATTTATTGAAGTGGTGGGAAAGTTTTCCAGAATACTACATTCAACCCATGTGGTACTTTTTGAACATCTCTGCATTTCCAAAGTCCATAGCTTTTTGGTTAGAAGGGAAATGAGGAATGCACATCAGTGATATTTGACCCTCACCCTGACTCAAAAAAAAAAATTGTTTATATACACACAGTCACACAAAGACACACACACATTATGTGGTTGAGGCTTCCAGTGAAGTTCAATATTTGTAACACGATAGTGCAATAACAAACCATATTATTAAGTATAGGAGGTGTGCATGTGGAAAAGGTCAGTGCATATCCCTTTAGGAGGGGAGAATGTTGTAATATACTAGCTATCAAGATGTTTAAAAAGTGTATTCAGTCATATATTGTCTATAGTATGTGCTATGAAATTTGCATTTAGGATGTGTAACAGGGCAAAGCCAAACTCATGTTGCTCTGTTAATAAATTAGAAATATTTTGTGGCATACAGCATTATTTAGAGATGCTGGGTTTTATTTTTATTTCACATTTAGAGTGCCTTATATTTGATGCCTATTTTGATAGCATATCTTTAAGTTTTGTTATGTCTGTATTTACATTAGTTAATTCATATCTTTGTTACTCTTTTCAATTAAAGCATTATCTTTTTAGCACATGTACAAAAACACTTTGAATAATACGCATTCCTGGTTTTTAACCGAGTAGGGGATGTTAATAAATGCAAGCCCAAAACACTTGGGTAGTCAGGGCCCTTTATCCTTTCATAACTCCAACAACAGACATGCCCACTAGTTTAAGGTTCCTTCCAAATTGGCTCTCATAAACCACAGTGTTGATGATTATGGTATTGCCATTGCAGAGATGTAGGACTGCACTAGTAGTAAGTAGTTGTTGTTAGCAGTACTCATGCATCATTCCTTTCATTTTGGGCCAAATCCTGCTCACTGTACACTTCAGTAGGCCCACTGAAGTCAAATTATTGGTCGCAATGGGACTGTTAGTATGGGTAAGGCAAGCAGGATTTAGCCCTCAGAGTATGCTTTAACATGACTTTAGATTTCCATTTGAGAGAAAAAAATTCTTTAAACAATGTAAAATATTTTCTGAGACTCTATATGAAGCCATTTACAGTGGCCCAGGTCTCTGTCATCCTTGTACCATGTTAGCACACAAAAATCAAAGGAACTCTTTCTTTCAGGTGTCAGATAAGAACCATACGTATAGTTCAGCTATGTTGGTGTAACACACAGGATTTTTTTTTTCTTCATATTTCCATCACTAGTAGAAAGAAATGTATGAAAGACCAAACACTAGCAAGCATTGTATTTGAGCACTTTTGTAGAAAAAACAAAACGAAACAAAAAACAAATATAAATATATATATAATAATAATAAAAGTATTATAGAAGGCTACCTCAAGAACGAGATTCTATAACTTATATCAGAACCAGAGAAGAATGTGCACTATGTTTCTTTTTTTCTTCTTCTTCTTTTTGATTTGTGTCTTTTGAAGAATTATTAAAGTGCCAGATTACGTAGTGCAGTCATGTTCTTTTAGCCAAATAGAGTCAGATATACACACCATTTTAGAAGCACAGACTAGGGAGGACTGTTGCACACCAGAGCTGTTAACAGGTAGGGGCTTCTCTCCATGAAACTTTTGCAAATTCTAAAGAAAAAGGGAAAAAATCAGAAATAAATAGTGAGGGAAAGTAGTGTAGGACAAATGAGACTGCAAATATTCCAGTAAACTTGCTGTTCAGGAGTTGTTTCTAAGATAACTCTGTTAGCATCATTGATGTGCATTCCACTTTCTGTACACTAATGTATAGTCATTCTATAGTTAATTTAAAGAAGAAGTATCTTTATCTGCATTTACCATAATCTTCCAAGCTTAGAATTGGTTTCATCAGCATAACCAGTACGGTGCTATTATTTACCTATGTATGTGTAGTTATGTATAATTTTGTAATTAGTTAAAATGGAAAAAAAACTCAAAATATATAAAAATGATTTGTACAGAACTTTATTTTAGCTCTTTTTTTAAAAAATGATTGCATGGTTAGACAATTCAGAGGCTGGCTGGGGGAAGGGAGGGCCCTCTAGGGAGATCTGCACTTTCTATACCTTTGTACTATGCACTGCCCTATTGATTCTACACCCAATAATGTTATTACTTGAACCCATCTGTAAGAAACTGCTTATGAAAATCCACTTATGTGTATGTAAATAACACAGAACATGTAAAAATGGGGGGGGGGGAGAGAGTTTGCAACAACAACAAATGCAACAGCTTTTTTTCCCTTTTATTCTTCCTTCCTTTCTTTTTTTCTTTCTTTTTTTTGTTTTTTTGTTTTGTTTGTTTTTTTGTCGGTTGGTTGATTGGTTTTTTCGTTTGGGGTGCCCTGATACTCCAGCAGATATCAGAAGGCTGCAAATCCCGTCATCCCCATCTGTTATGTGGCTTTGCCATTCAAGCTTGGAGTGTCTTTACAAAGATAATAAAAGTTGTGTTCTTTGCTCTCGTTTTGGATGCATAGACTGAAAAATTAAAAAAAAAAAAACCTTGTAAAATGGCTTGTTAAAAAAAATACAATTACCTCTAATTAGTAGTACGCGTAAATGTTTTACAGAATGAAAGGCGTGCTTTTTATTTTCTTACTTCGTTACATTGGTGGCGAAAGAAAGTCTGTATGAAAATCAGTTCTTTGCTGACACAAGTTCCATTTGTTACAAATGAATTCTAATAAAAATGTCAGTGTTATGCAGCCCTGGTCTTGTTTTCTTAAGCAGAGCTTTTGGAATCAAAACAGTTTGGTTTTTCTTGGTCATAGAGGAGTCTAACTGACATTATAAAGTAGTCATTAATCTTAACTAGTAGCAAGGCACTGGAAAATGCATTTCCAGGTTAGCTAATATGTTGTCCTCCATGGTGATTTTTGAGCTATGGGAGATCCTCAATTGGTATAAATTGTCATAGTACCATGGACTTTAACACTTACATTACTTAAATTTACACTGGATGATCTGCCCCCATTGTATTTAAGGAATTGCTTCAATTGGCTTAAGAAAACTACATGTTGGCCCATATTTAGAGCCAAATCCAAAGATAATGAGACATCTGCAATTCTTATCAAATTCTAGGGTAGTTGTGGGTTCTTGCCACTCCTCAAGATTTAGTTCTGATATTTTAATTTCCGGAATGAATTAAATGAATTCTGATACCTTAATTTCTGGAATGAATTAAAAGTAGTTATTTGAATAGTGGCATGCAGTTTTGATAATTCTGTAATGAATCTCTGCACTGAACCATGTTTTCCTGTTTGTTTGGGTACAAATATGGGTCTCTAAAACTGCCATCAAAGCAGTAGAAAAATATCTGCATTATTTTAATCAAAAAAGATTTAGGTAACATGGTAAAGTGTAATGGTTGCAGGCTTTGTGGAGCATGTCTCAGATTCCTACTCAACTGTTAGTGGCAGAAAAGATAGCAGCCTCTCTGGATTTTTTGTTTTGTTTTTTCCTGGTGGTTTTGGGGCAGATATTATCACTAAAATTATTATTCTGTTACCAAGATAACATGGTGTATTAGAGATTAGTGTTAAGTATAAAAACAGAATTCAATGGGCAGGAAACGTTTATTGCTATATTAGCAAAATGCTGGTTTATTGGACCTTTCACTTTTCTTAGCTTAAATTCTAGTTCATAGCTGTGGTAGCAGTTTAAAGGCAAACGTTGATGCCCTTACTTAACTAGACTCCCACTGACTTCTATGTACCACAAATAGTGATTAGGCTTCACAGGTCAAGTAGAAATGAGATCAGTGGAAGGTGTTTTAAGCCGACTTTTTGTAAATATTCTCCTAAACTCTTCCATACTTTTTATATTGTTCTTTTTAAGGGCCTGATGCAAAGCCCAGTAAAGTCAGAAATTGTCCTTCCATTGACTTGCATAGGCTTTGGACCTGGCCCTTAATGTCTTCACAGGAAGTCTAAGTTAAGGATGAATAAAAACCAAATAAGGTTATCAAGATTTGGCAGTATACCCTCTGATGTAATTTAAGTCAAGTTAATTGGTTTTAGCAAGAGTTGTCCTAACTAATATTTTCTTGTTCTTAAAAAATACTTTTGTGGAGTAAAACCAGAAATCAACTGAGAAACTCCATTAATATCAGAATCAGTAACTGACAACATTCAAACTCAATTGTGCTCACATTCCTTTTGATAATACATGAAGATTTGTGTTTCCAGATTTTTCTGTTTTTCCTTCTGCTACATCTTTCAGGTTGGAATGAATATCTGATTAATTGTAGAACACAGCCTCTGTACTGATTTTGAAGAGAGAGATTGAATTTCTGTCTCCTGCTCCACTCCTCTTGCTTCCGCCCCAATTTTTTAGAGAAAATAAAAAGAACTGGCAAATATATGGACAGAGTATTGAAAGAGTACTGGTGAAGAATATTAGGAGGATATTAATGACCAAGAGAAGATACTTGTTAAGTTCAACCAAACTTTAGACTATTACAACTAGTGCTGGTCAAAAAGAGAGATAACATTTTCACAAAAAACTCGGATTTTTTTTTTTTTTTTTGCAAAAATTTTGAATTTAGAAATTTTTTAACCAGCTCAATAACTGGCTGAAAAAAATTGACTATTTTTTTTTTGAATTTTTTTACCTTTTTTGATAAAATTCAGAAAATAATTCATCATATTGGAAATTTTGAAAATGTTTGGACCAACCTTCAACACAGGACAAAATAATGATTTTACTGTTTTCTTAAGCTTAAAGGAGGGGATTTCTTCACGGTATTGAAACATTCCAAGTCCATAACCTGGGAAAAGCAACTGTAAGAGAAACGTGAGATGAAAAACAAAAGACCAGATGTGCTCTGGAACATCTTCAATACAAGCAAGTAAGCCCATACAATACAAGAACTAGGGAAGGGTGCACAATATCCTCTTGCCAGATATGCATTATGAGATATAGGAGAGTGATTTTTTTTTAAAAAGTGGATCCTGCATCGATTACCGTTCACATGTCTGTAAGGGTTGAAAGAGCCTACAGGATGCAGTGAAGGTGTGAGTGAGAGCTCCAAAAAGATCATTTTCTTTAGTGTCTCAGAGACAAAGAACAGAGGGCAGTGATTGCTAGGAAGAGAAATGGTGTTCAAAAATACAAAACTCTATCTTATTCTGATTTGGGATCACAAGTAGAGAGCAAGAGACCTAACACTCCAGCTCAGAAGAACCTTTCAGGAGCTGACTTCACAAGCTACTATCTTGTGTTCTGCAAAATTATCCAGCCCCATACAACATGAAGACAACGTTTATATTTTGGGGGCACCAGCAGCAGCTGAATGACTGCTGAAAGAAAGTGAGGACAACTCACCCATCTGTTTCTTAAGCATGAAAATGTAGTTACTGGAAATGCAACTATCATGAAGTGCTCTGCATTAAGTAATTAAATTGTGTAGTGTTTACTCCATTGCTCCATTACATAGTTTAGTTCAATTTTCATTTAAGATTGAGTGGACCATTAAACTAAATGTGACTCTCATATTTTTTTTATTCACTGCTAAAATTGGGCATCCACATAATTAGTTAATTACTTTAGCATACAACATGGTTCCCCAAATCTTCACACACACACTCAAACTTTTGAGTTAATTCTATAATTAAATCTTCTGATTTTTGGTTTTAACCAATAGACACCAATAATACACCCCCAATACAAAAAGAAAAGAAATGAAATTGGTATTTATCCAATAAACACCAGAAATGGTTACATCAGTCTAAGGGCTTGTCTACATGGAGCAGTAATATGGACTATGGAGGTATGGTTTCTAAAGCGTATTAACATGTTGTACATTATTTGATCCGTGTTGACCTTGCTGATGCATACTAAAGGTTCCCTAGTGTGCTTTAAGACAGTGCTGTTTGAAACAGTGCTTCATTAAAGTGCACTAGGGAACATTACGAATAGATTAGTTATTACAGTATATACTACATAATGAGTAATGTATTTAACAGGGATCAGCAACCTTTGGCACGCAGCCCGTCAGGGAAGTCTGCTGGCAGCCTGGGACAGTTTGTTTACCTGCAGCGGCCACAGGTTCGGACGATCGCAGCTCCCACTGGCCGCGGTTCACCATTCCAGGCCAATCGGGGCTGCGGGAAGTGGCAACCAGCACGTCCCTCGGCCCATGCCGCTCCCACAGCCCCATTGGCCTGGAACAGCGAACCGCAGCCAGTGGGAGCTGCGATCAGCTGAACTGCAGGTAAACAAACCAGCCCGGCCCACCAGCGGATTTCCCTGATGGGCCGCGTGCCAAAAGTTGCCAATCCCTGGCATATAATATACATTATACTACTGTAATGAGTAATGTATATAATACACATTACTCTTTACTTTTATATACAAAGGGAACCTCCCCCCCCAAAAAAACCCAGATTTTTGGACATCTGCATAAAACTCAAGAATTGCTAAAAAAAAATACACCTTGAAAAATGAAATTGATAAACCCTGAAAAGCAGAAGTCCTATCTATAAACCTGAACGTTTCATATTTTTCAGAGTTATTTAAGTGTGTGATATTCATGTTTCCATATTAGTATTAGACTCGTAGTAACACTGATTTCAAAATGTACTGGATATTACACTGCATTATTTGTAACAATGCTGCTGCTGTGAAATATTGTAAAAATAGTTACAGTTTTTAAAGCTGTATTTAAAAAAAAGTTTTTAAAAGTAGAGAGTAATAGAGTATCTCTTTCATGCGGCAAAGAGAGTAGAGAATCAGTGATAGTCTGGGAAGTTGTATATTACCAAAGAGAGTCTTCCATCCACAAAACCTCAGGTTAGTTTTTTTTAAAAAAGACAGGAAGTATTAAGAAAAGAGCTCTAGTTAACCTTAGGTAATTAATAAAATATTTCTGAATTGGTGGGTTTGTTTTAAAAAACAAAAGGATTTGACTGCTGTATGTTATATTGGTATTCAAGGCAGAAAGCTTTGCTCTTGCAATACCTATTCTTTTTCAACAAAGGCTATATTTGCCCTGTTATTCTGTCTGTGATGGCTATGGTACCGAGAGCCAGCATATTTCCGTATCCTAACATAGTGAATATAGACTGGTGGAAACATCTGCTGACTAGCTTCACAAAAGTGCAGAATGATAACCTGCAAATGAGACATTGTAATGAATACAGATCATTTTGCATCAAAGCTATAAATAGAGTGCTTTTGAACCCACAATGCGTTCAGCTTGCTTCTGTCAGCAGAATATAAGAAAAAAAGTCTTTATTATATAGTAGGAACAAGCAAACAGGCTTTCCTTGCCAATAAAAGCAGTCCATTATATATTCAACAGCCTTATTGGATCTGGAATATAAATCTTTCATGTCAGTTCCAAACTGCTTAGAAATGCCTTCTTTTCTCTGAATGTTTAAGACAAACGTACAAATGTAAGTAGTCCTTCATTGGGTAAAAATCCCCAAATATGTGGGTATTAATAAATTGAATCTTTAAAGCTTTTTACGGTTTTCTTCTTGTTATTCTTGTTTGTCATTTAGTACCACCCAGAGGATCTAACTGAGTGCAGGTTCCCATCGTATAAGGGGCTGTACAGACACAATAAGAGATGGCCCCTACCCCAAACAGCTTTCACTCTAAATAAAGGGCAGGAGGGAAAACAGGCACAGAATGTTGAGTTGACCCACCACAGGTTAATGGAAGTTCTGAGATAAGAACCCAGGTCTCCTGACTCACAATTTAGTGCCCTAAACACTGTACAACACAGCCTTCAGGTGCCTTGTTTGCACAATGTTCCAAAGCATACAAAATGTTCCAACATCAGTGTAAAGTTAGTCATATACATCCCTATTAGCATGCTAGGTAAAGTAGACTGAGTTTTCTAAGGTGCTGAGAGTTGTGGGGGCTCAAGCATTTCTGGACATTGAGTAATTTACTTTGGTCCCTAAATATGGATTTAAGTGCCTCTTGGCCACAACACATGTAGAAGAGGAGGTGGGGCAAGCAGAGAGATAAACACGTAAATCTAGACATAGGGAAATACTTATCTTGCCTTGAAAACAAGACTGTGACTGAACATATCTTCACTACTTTTGAACAGAAGCAAAGAGTTACAACACTACATCACATGCTCCCATCCTCAGCTGACCCTTGAACTATAATTGTTCTTCTGCAGATGTAAAATCTCACTTGCTCCCTAACATTGTGTCAACCCTTTTTGTTCCTGCGTTTGTTACTTGCATACCCACTCCCTTTGGAGCCTCTTAGAGCCTACAATTTCTTCCCCTCCCACCTGTTTCCTTTAGACCCAATTACTCTGATCTTCTAGAGCCATTGGTGGTCTTTGCTTCAGGCTCAGTGGCCTAAGTAATATTTATCAGATGCATGCTGGGCAAAATTTCAAAGTATTCTTTGAAAGCCTTAAAATGTATTCTTGAATACATCCAGTTCTTATGGAAAGTATTGGCTTGATGGCAATGAAGAATGAAGTCCCTAAACACAGTCTTCCTTAACCAGTGCATCTCAACCCTGCCCCAGAGGAAGCATCTTGAGGGATGAAAGATCAGTTCAGGTTCTGTGCCTGGTAAGCCATTGGCCTCAGTTGAGAATGCCAATTGTGGTAGCTTTGGAGATTTTGGGTGAAATCCTGGCTCCACTGAAGTCAATGGCAAAAGAGTTCAGTGGGTCCAGGATTCCACCTCAGGGTAGTTATTCAGAAGAAAATGGATACCAGCTCATATTATATAGACCATTGAACAGTTAAGAGATGGTAAAACAACCTGTCATTTGTGATCTGGGCCAGATTTGAATTGATGACCTTTATTCCACTGTCTGTATTCCAGATACAGTTTCAAGCATTTTTTGTGAATTCAGTCTAAAAATGCTGGAAACTATGGGACTGAAACAAAAGCAGGCCAACAAACCCATTGTTGGTAGTTTTCATACTTTTGCTACTTCAGCTACCAAAAATGCATTAGGAAGCACACCAAACATGGCTATTATTATAAAGAGTGCTCTTATAAATGCTTCTCTATTTATGCCTATGGAAATGGAAGGATGTGACTAGACCATCAACAAAGATTGTGGCAGCACTCATGTAAAAAAAGTTCATTTGACTCTTCTGGGCTGTTGCAATTTACTTAGTATTGCAAACCTTCATTAGAGTGTTCATTAGAGGGTTGCCCCCATCTTGGGAACTTTTTCCCAGCATGCATTTCTGTGGCTGACCCTTTAAATTTGGCAGAGCCAAGCAGCAGAGACTAAGGTAGTCATTTTGCAACTAAATGCTGCTGGCTACATCTGACTTTCTCTCATGAGCTAACAACGTTTTATATTTTCCCTTTCTTCCTGCTAAGGGGCTGGGACATCCTCACAATACTCCTTGTATTACCTCCAACAACATCCTAGCTGAGGCTATGTCTACATTACAAGCAAGGGGTGTGGTTCCCCTGCTCACATACACATCCTTTCACTAGCTTTCATTGTATATAGCCATGATAGCATTGGTTGTGCCACGTGAGGCAAGGCTGAGCTGTGCTGAGTACAAACACAGCTGAAACTGGTGGCCATGTACTCGGCACAGCTGCTGCTATCCATGCTACCATGGCTATGTTGCTATTTCTACTCACTCTAACTCTATGAGCGCTAGCACAGGTGTGTGTACATCAGCAAGTTAATCACACCCGTAATGTAGCCATAGCCTAAAAGATGTACTTGTATGAATGAGCTTACAAAGCTCAAAATGAATGCATATTTCCAGACATAAGTTTGGAAAACCCTTTGAATTTACACAAAAAATGTAATTGTGATGGGTTAGACACCCTTCCCCTCCCCCGCATCCGGGATACCACCTGATGTGCTGGGGTCCCACTCAGCCCTCCAGCACTATCAGCCTGGGTTTCCATTGCACTGGGTTGCAGTGCCAGGCTCTCAAGCCATTTTCCAGCACACATCCAAGCAAGACCACACCCAACTGTAGACACAGACTGCAGTCAGATCTGTGTGAGTGGATTCACCCAGCACTCACGTGCACACCCATTGTGGAGAGACACACCCCAGATAATAATGTCTTTTGCTGCATAGAAAGATCTGCAAAGTGCAAGCTCATAAAAATTCACCCTCTCCTTCAATGTGGAGAGAGATATGCACAACTTCTTACCTCCCCTCCCCTCCCCCCCATGAATTACACAATCTGGGTTATGTTATAAACAAGAAATAAGTTTATTAACTATAAAAGGTAGATTTTAAGTGATTATAAGGGATAGCAAACAGAACAAATCAGATTGCCAAGCAAATAAAACAAAACACGTATACTAAGCTCAAGATCTTCAAGAGACTGGTTTCAAGAAGTTATTTCTCACCCTAAATGTTGTTTCAGGCAAGCTGATGAGCTTCTGTAGCTTGGAGTTCCAATTCCAGTTATTTCTCTTTACAGACTAGACTCCTATCTTAGTCTGGACTCAGCCCTTGCCTTTCCCACCACTCAGTTCCTTTGTCTCTTCAGGTACTTTCAGCAGTCTGTCTTCGTGGACAGGAAGGCAATAGAGAAGGGTCCTGTTTGCCTTACTCCCCAGCCTTAAATAATAATTACATAAGTCAGGAATATTTGTTTCCCAGTCTTGATCTCCCCCTCCTTTTAGTGGAAAATTACTAGAAGTCCAAGATAGTGTTTAGTACCAGGTGACAGGATCACCTGACCTAGTAAAGTCACAGCTACATCCCAGGACGCCTCTCAGGAAGTAGAGAGATTAGTATCTTCAAAGTCTTATTGTTTCTTCCTAATGGCCCATCAAAGTTGATGGCCTGATGTCTGGTGGGTGTCTCCCAAATACACATACACAGTTGTAATTGTTACATAGGCAATATTCCTAACTTTAAATACAGAAATGATACATGCATACAAATTGGATAATCACATTCGGTAAATCATAACCTTTCCAATACCTTACAAGACCCATCTTGCATAAAATATATCTCAGTTATGCCATATCATAAGCATATTTCCATAAATAATATGGGGGTGTAATGCCACAGTAATAACTGGATTTTGTTTATACACACACACACACACACATAGGTGTTACAACAATGAAGCGTTGAGTCAGGATTTAGTAGATTTGTTTACATATGGTAATTATATATACCTCAAGAGATCACTGTGAAACATTTGTCCCTTGCATGCTCTTCGTATGATTCACAAGCTGGCCAACAGCATATATTTCTGTGAACTGTGTATTGGCCTAAAGGTACCAGGAGGCAAGTGCTTTTGTGAAGTCAACACAAATGCAGTCTGCTTCCAAGGAACTGGCAGTGTTAGAACTCTCTAAGATTAAGAGTAAATCAGTCTAGTAAAATGTATTAAGCTTGGGAGTCAGTGATTAAATTCACTTGTGTAGTGCTTGAAAGCTCAGATTGTCTTTAAATAACTGGCTGGTTTTAAAGGCAGTGAAGATGAGGCTGAGTAAAAGCTGTTTGGGTTGTTAATTGTACATTTCCACCATTGGTTCAAATATTAGTTTTTTTAATGTACAGTGGCATCTTAATTTTGAGTTCCCAGGTTTTCTAACGTTTGTGACATTTGTTTTATATATTTATTGAAAAATAACTACTCATTCTCTAATAGGAAGTACTTTCCCCCATGAACGTTATACAACCTTTCAACTTTAATTCCAAGTTAACAAAGATTTTTGTCTAAGAATTGTTGCAAACATTTCAGAAATGCTCTGTGTCAGATGTCTGCATGGGCTTTGCAAGATGAGCAAGGATGAATCCAGCTCCTTCATAGACCACATATCTGTTTCCCCATATGTCATTCTTCCCCGTACTTACTGCCAGATCTACCTCTTGGCCCACTCATGTATAAAATGTGTGTTTCACTCTAGCTCCCTGCAAGCCAGGCCCATATTTGGTTTCCTGTCTGACTAACTATAACATGGCCATCTCACTAGGCCAATGTGGTCTTTTGAAAATCATTATGGTTTTTTTAAATCCACCTCCGGCATTGGGCTCTCTAGCCTTTATGAAATACAGATGGGGGTCATGTGGGTGTGATAAAATGTGCCTCAGGTGTTGGGATTGTATGTGTTTCCCAAGTTATACATGGTACTTCATACCGTTTGCAATGTATTCATTGGGTTATCCCAATTTTATAGAGTCTCCATTGAGTTATGTGGGCTTGAAAAAGCCTGGGCCATGAAGACTTTATAAAGTTCATCTCATTCACCAGGACTATGCAGACCTACAAAGCATGCAAGCATCAGGCTTTGAGGACTTTATAAGGTGTACAATGATCCAAGAATGTAATGTTTAGTGCACTACGGAGCACCATACGGATATCCATTTGCATATGTATATCCCAGTGCATCACAAACATTAATTTGCTTACCCTCAAAACATTCCTTCTTATGGTACATTAACTCTGTCCCAGCCTCCTATTCTGATTAGCAAAACTGCAATCATACAGCTAGTTGGTCTTGCCTCTCAGAGCCCTAAGATTATTACTAGCTCTGTGGTATTTTGTTTTCAGCCAGCAGTGGCTGGACACACAAAATGGCTGACTGCAGTAATGTGAAGTTTAATTCTCCAATAACCGGTGCCATTTTGGCTGATGAGATCATCATGCACCTCCATTGGCTTGGTTCTTGGCACAGTGCCCAACATCCAGTCAAACTCCTCATAAAATGGGCATGATGTCAGTTAGTTGACACTGAGGTGCAGTTCTGGTCTCTCGTTTTCCTAGCCTCAGTCTTAAGCCATCTAATCCACTCCTGCACAGATCACTGGGCCAGCAAATTTGTAGTGCTGTCAGTTTCTTTGCTATTTGCTGGTAAGCATGGGCATTCCTTGTACTCTTACTAAAGTGCACTGTTTTGCTGGCATCACACCAGAAAGTTACCAAAATCTGGCTGAGCAGTTTGCAAACAATTTCTTCTGTTCAGTCTCTTTTGCAAACACAGAAGGTCCTCAGATGGTGTGTTTGCATCTCTGTGTTCAGAAGACAATGGAAGGGTTAAACATTGTCTCACTAAGCTGCTGCATTACACTGGGGGGCTGCTTCCATTTCCCTGGAGATTCTTGGGCTAGAGAGGACAAAGAAAGTTGACTCATAGGATTGTGGCAGTAGGGAACTGCATCTACATGGCAAAGCAATAGGGGTCGAACTGTGGGTCCTGACTCAGGTTCTAGGACCCTAAGTCTGAGCTTGAATCTGACTGATTTGTGTGTAGATAGAAGGGGGTTTGGGCTCAGGTCTGAGCTCTAGCTTACATTGCAGTGTAGCCATCCATTCTGTGCTCCATTATTCTCCAGGGTTCCAACTGCTCTTTCTGGCTACTTTTTATTTTCAACTTAAATATATATATATATACACACAAAACAAACCACGTTTCAGTAATAAATAGGCATTTCAATTTTAAGACATTTCCTCCCCCCTACACAAGAAAAAAAAGGGGAAATGCTCACAAGTTTCTGCACCCCCTTATCTCACCAACACCTTTACTGATTTACTGCTGGTAGAAATATTCTGTTTGCTTAAAGCTTCAGCTGTGAAGTTTCAGGTTAATGGAGCTATAAGAACTAGACTTATGATTGGAGGCTAGCCTCATCCTCAGCTATGGAAAAGAGAAGCGTAGCATCTCTCTATACTAATCCAATAGTTGTATTCAACATGCCTTCCAAAAAAAGTATTGTACTAGTAATAAAGAGGGCTGAAGGCAGAGTGCCTAATTTGCAACCTGTCATCTGCCCAGAATTTTCAATTTCACCTGCCACAATAGCTCATTAAAATGATTTCCCAGCTGAAGTGAGATTTTATGATTGAAGAAAAACCCTCCCAACTTATCTGTGAGCATGGTGCGGTGGGGTGTGTTTCATACCTCTCACTGCCCTTTATATCTCTGTTTATGATCCGATAGGCTCTGTGAGTGGAGGGGAAATATATATTTTATCCGTAATTTGCTCAAGAGCTCTTTGGACATTGTCTGGCCTTATGCCTGTGCAGTTTAGAGGGCAAATTGATTGTAATTTCCTTAGAGGTGTATGTTTTGCCTTGGTTGAAGCCCCATAGGTTTTTTTGCATTTGCCTGAGCTGAAGCCATGTCCAGAGGCCAAAATCAAGACTAATGCAAGTTGAAGTCTTACACTGCCTAATTAAAGCATCTGCACTGTGCTCTTTCACCGCTGAATGCGTTTGACAAACAAGCTCCCAGAGCAACAAGGATCCAGTGTGCTGCAGATTTTGTAGGTATGGCATTATTGGTATGGTCTTAATTTAGTGCACAGAATGCTATTGTTTGTGATACTTTTGCTGATTCTGCTTAGTGCCGATTAAAAAAAAAACCCCTCCATAGCTGCCTTCACGGTATCAGATTGAAGAATAAAAGAACGATCTAGCTGGCTGACTCTAATAAGCAAAGAGGGGTGTCACATTAGAGGCCTGTGTTACATAATCATATCCCTTCATGGAGCGGTGGGTCAGGGGTTCCCTCAAGTCCCCTCCAGACCACACTTAAGGTCATTTATACTGTCCTTCCATCTGTGCCATAAGAGGGGTTCTCTGAGTAAACAAACAGATCCTCGCCCCTCTCTTTCCCTTATGGGAGAGGGGAATCTGAATGAAAGCAAAGAAAGGCAAAGGTGGCCTATCTCTCAGGCAGTTTGTCTGGATTCAGTTCTTTGGGTTTGGTTTATCAGGGGGCATATTGTCTCTTAGTGGGGGTCTACCCCCAGTCTGTCCTCTTGACGCATACTGCTTTGCTGCTGCTTTGTGCATCTTTGAGAGCAGTGAGGCCTGCCGCTGTCTCCCTCTCTGCTGACCTGTGTTTATTGCCAGCAGTCTCTGAGGTGGAGCAGTTCTCCTCCTGTTCGCCATCTCTTCCTGTGGCAAGTTTCCCTTCTTAAGACTCCCCCCCCACACACACACACACACACCCCGCTGCCCCCACCCCCTTCCAGGAAGAACAAGCTTTACAGGTGTGGCTCATTAGTGCTGTACAGGCCCAGAAGAACTCATTAGTCTCCTCCACAACTGAGTGAGGGCGTGTCCCCTCACACCTGGTGTATATATCCTTTCATATAGTCTCTTGTTACTGGCAGCTGAGCTTTCTTAGTGAAAATGTAAGGAAATTTCAGTTGGTGATGGATTAATCTTGGTAGGGGAGTGGTGAAATGGGGAAGGTATGCTAGGAAATTAGTGTCTCCATTTTAAAGACTTCAGGAGTCCTCAAAGCCGTAACAAAACTCATTCTAATGCTTTCAAGGGAGAAAATATGGAGACAGAAAGGCCTGTTTTCAATCCTTTGCTGATATTTTTCTTTTGGTGATGCTAACCTTCCAATGGAAAATGGTTCTGCTCTAGGGCATCAGCAAGGTAAGTGACAACTAGCTTAGTGTGCTATAGGCTTAGCGTCAGATGGTGACTATAGAAGATACTAGTGGTTCTCATTTTACATCCACCAATATGAATTTTGTGTACATTGCATTTGAAATTTGGGGAAGGAGAAGGGAAAGAGTGTTGGAAATCTGTTCCATTTTTTCCTTTTGTACAATTTTTAATGAAAGTAAGGTGGAAAAAACATCTTCAGTCCTGGCCTCTTATAATTCCTCCTGCCCTATAGGATGAAATCCTCTGAACAGCACTGAGTTTCTGTAAATAAATAAGATGCTTCCTTCTTGCATGACGGGGAATTTTAAATGACCAGGACTGTATAATAGCTACTTCAAGGCTAAAAAGCTCCCATTATAATAAATTAGGGAGCAAATTCTCAGCTGGCGTAAATGGTCATAGCTCCATTGATTTCAAGGCATTGATGTCAATTATGCGATGACAACTCACCCCAGCTGAGGATCTGTTCCTGGATTTTGATCCTATACAGAGCCTTTCAGATTTTAAATATCGCTAGGTCCTTGATAAAAAGATGAAAGTTGGTGGTGTAGTGACTATGTAAGCAAAAGGAATCATGGCCCTGGGATGAGCAATAACTCAGACAGAGCCAGGAACCTTTGACCTTGTTTTGAGAGAGGGAAAGTTGGCCAGGACCAAGTTCGTCAGGACAACAAGAAATTTTCCCTGCTGCTTCTTTGAGTTGTTTAACTTCCATTTGGCTAGCTAGCACACACAGGCAGAAAGGTATACAGTTTAACATTTCATGTATAGGATGGCACATTTCCCATGATAATCTCCCCCTCCCAAGTACTGCAATGTCATGTCAGCACTGGTTATGATGCAAATCTGGGTCCTTAGGGGGTTTGAAGTCAGGCACTCAAAATCACTAAACACTCCTTAAAAGAGTGGCCTGTGTACATGCAATGTATTCTAGATAGTTTCAAACAAGAATACGTCAATAAGCAACGTGCTAGGAAATGTCCTTCCACATCTGCATGCTGCATTTTTGTTATCTTTGGGCACAGACATGTGCGACAAGCACATCCAGCTTAATGTGCTTTTGCAAAACTGAAAAATCCCACTGGAGCAATAGTTCAGTGGAGCTACTACTGCTGGTCCCTCAAGCACATAGATTATTCCACTTGTAGTCGCTACACATGCGTTGAACTGAGATCAGAGCTGAGCTCATTGTGAAAAGGCACTTTTGCATGCATAGAAAAGAGCATATTTCACAAATGAACAAGCTAAGCTTGTAGCTGATTTGAATATCTAAATAATACCCAAATGAGATTTAATTGAATATTCAGTTCACACAGTCTAACCAACTCAATTATAAATGCACTGATCCCACAAGCAATGTAAGAATGCATACAGAGAGTTAATGAATTAAATGACAGTAGCCTCCACCACTATGCTGCATAAAGAACAGAGGACCCAGGTTTGCATCATAACCAATGCTGACGTTACATTGCAGTACCTGAGATGCGGGGGAGACTATCATGTGAAATGTTAAACTGGTGACCCTTCTGCCTTCATGGCACCTGTTTCAAAACTCCTTGAAGGCACCTTCCCTCTAAAAATCAGGTTCTCAGGTTGGGCACCCAAAAACGGAGGCATCCAAAATGATGAGTCATGTCTGAAAATCTTGGTCAGAGTGTAAATTCCATACATGTACTGGAATAAACACACTTCGGGTGAAATCCTGGTTCCAACGAAGTCCATGGGAGTTTTTCCACTGACTTCCATGGGGTCAGGATTTCATCATGAGGCTGTTCACAGGCCTAGACAATAGAGAACGGGCGGCCTACATGTGGCTTTATGTGTCTTTCACCTATCACAGCAATCCAATTGCAACAGCCAGAATTCTGATATCAAATGTATTTATTTGTGCAGTATAGTTGTAGCCATGTTGGTCCCAGGATATTACAGAAACAAGGTGGGTGAGGTAATACCTTTTATTGGACCCACTTCTGTTGGTGAGAGAGAGAAATTAGTGTGGCTTGAAAGCTTGTCTCTCTCTCACCAACAGAAGTGGGTCCAATAAAAGATATTACCTTGTCCACCTTGTCTCTAACAAATGTATTGGACGTTCCCAGGCAGTTGGATTGGGAAGAGACTCATTTATGTGTAATTTATAGGTAGTGTCAGAGAAAAACGAGTTCTCACTCTGAGGTTGGATGCAACATGCAAACTAATATCTCTATATTCAAATTCCCTTTATCCCTTTCTCCACTTTCACACTAGCGTATTAAAATTGGGGCTTCTACAATGTGTGGATACCATTCTTCACCTAGTAAGTAATCTAAGTACAACTAGTATCAATCCACTACTATAAATGTATTGTAATTGATTCAGACTACCCTGTGTAGTATTAGTATTCTCAATGTCATAATTTTGTGGTATTTCTCTAAAGAGAAAAACAAGTCATACTCTAGCATTATGATTGAGAGATGACAGAGAGACAGGCCAAAACTAGGTCCTGGAGCCTGAATCCTTTCAGCTGTATCATATTCTCTGTCCAAGTGTGATAGCTAAGGAAGCAGCTATGCTTTCACTGAAAACAATGGGAGGTTTGCTGTTGAATTCAGAGAGAGCAGAATCAGTGCTAGGACTGATTAAAACACTTCACTTTAAAATCACAGGGGATGACACATAGATTCATAGTTTTTCAGGCCAGAACAGACCTTGGTGATTATCTAGTCTGATCTCTTGCATAGCATAGGCCATAACTCCTGGTTGATTGAGAGCATATCTCTTAGGAAGAGAACATTCTTCCTCAAGGACCACATATTCAATTCAGAATCAAATACAAATTTCCTTCTTAACACAGGTTTCAGAGTAGCAGCCGTGTTAGTCTGTATCCGCAAAAAGAACAGGAGTACTTGTGGCACCTTAGAGACTAACAAATTTGTTAGAGCATAAGCTTTTGTGGACTACAGCCCACACAGTCACCCCTGAGGCTGCCCCAGACCAGATGTTGGGCATTGCTGCTTCAGAAAAGCAGTTACACATAAGGATGAAGTAAATTTGCTAAGACGAAAACTTTTACATGTACTGGGCTGGATCCTGCATTCCTGATGCACTCAACACTACTGCTGAAACCAGTGGGAGGTTTGGATGTGCACATGAAGCAGGGAGGGGAATTAGATGAGTTTTTACAACCTGCTGTTTCCTGGCTGTTTTTTTCAGAGCCATCCACAGGCAAAGAGGCTGAAAGTGATTGGAAGTGTATGCGTGAAGTTTATGTAAACTGGGGATGTTTTTGCCTATAAAAATGGGAACAAAAGTAATCCTTAGAAAATATTATTTTGTACCCAGGGAGAAAAGTCCCCTCAGCGAGCACTACTGGGGGAAGGGGCAAGAGTTCAGATTTATTGATCTATTTGTAAAAAAGAATCTGAGCAAATGCGAGCAGAGCAGAGAAAGAGGATGGTCAGAAAAGAAACCTAAAGAGGGATCCAGCCATCTAAATCCACAAACTCTTACCACAGTCGTCGTCACATTAGATAATTGAATATTTGGGTAGAATCAAGGCTGTACGAAATTGTTTCACAATGTTTAGGGGGGAAAAATCACACTAAGGGATTCTATAGTAATTATACCAAACCCTGTAGCATTGCTATAGTCATGTACCTTATTGTGTAGAATACAGCAGGATCCTCTTACAAGTCAGGAGTCCAATCCCTCCTTCCTGACACCAGTGAGCAATTTCCCATTCCGCTGAAGGAAGAATTGGCTGTAGATTTCTAATTCCTATGCAGATGTATCTCAATAAGATGTTTACTGTAGAGTTTTATACACTGGACTTTTTTTTTCATGAGGAATATATATATATATTCTTTTTAAAAATCTTACATAAAAAGTTACTGAAGGTTCTGCAATAAGGGCAAAGGAGTGAACAGATTTCTTTGTCAACCAACCAAGCACATTAAATTGATTATATAATTTAACTGCTCTGTTCTGTTTGATAGCCTCCTATTAGTATTGCCCCCTCCTACCTCATAGTCAATTGTAAGCTCCAGTAATGGAAGAACATATTTATGTTCTTTTGAATTTGTAATTTTCTGCCATATGAACTAATAGTAATTTGCAATTTCTTTCACCAAGGGGAGCCTATTACCCCAGGAAAAATGATCATCCATGCTTCAAATATGTAGTCTGTTTATTTTATTTATTTATGTATTGGCCTTGCACGGTTGTCATAGCCTAAGAACTGTGAATCCAGGGCTGGAAACTACTGATAGGCTTAATATAAGCTCGAAGCACCAGGCAACCTGTTCCGTTCCCCAAAACTCTGCCCTTAGACAGCCAGCTGAGAAATAGAGACTGTACTTATGTAAACAGCATAGGCTGCTGAGGGGAGGGCTGGCAGCAGCTGTAAAAGCTGGCTACTGTGCTTTAAATATCAGCAGCAAGTAAAGGACATTGGAATGAGAGGGTTAATCAAAATTATACCATAAGAGTAGCATGCCAGCCAATAAAAATAAAATATCCCCTCAGCCATGACAGGCAGGCTGGTGCTCTTCAGTCACACCTTGTGTTTCCCACAGAAACAACACCCTGGGTCAACTATGCTCTGGGAAAAACACAGCCTTGACCATACAGCGAATGAATAAAACTTTATAGCTGAGACCTAATAAGGCTCTAGCCCTTATCAGCATGTAGCCATGTCCTCTGCTCAGTTATTTGTGATAGCCATGCCACAAGATGAGTTCTGTTAAATGTTCACACAACCCCTACTTCTCAAAGTATAACAGGTAACGCATCCATCTCAAACTCAGCAAAGGCAAAGACACAATTCTATTTTCTATTCTGCCATGTTTCCCTTGAAGGGCTAACAATGGACCCACAAAAGGTATCTGCCATCTCTGGTGGAAAGCCCCAAAGGATGTAAGAGGCGTTGTTCGGTGGTTTCTCAGGTTTGCCAATTTCTACAGGCATTTTAACAAAAGACTCTCTTAGTTAGTTGCTCCGATCACTGCACTCCTTCGAAAGGGAGTCCTCTTTGTCTGGTTGCCAGAGGCAGGGCTTGTATTTGATTAGCTAAAGAGATCTTTTATCTCCGCTCCTGTCAAACCCTTTACCACAGAGGTAGATGCTTCGAACTTTGCCATCAGAGCTATGCTATCACACAGGGTCTATGTAACCAATTCCAACCAATCCCTGTGCCTTCTATTCACAAAAACTAACACCCTCTGAGAAGAATTAAGATATCAGGGTCAAGGACTTTCTTGCTATAAAGACAGCGTTTGAATAATGGAGACATCTTTTAGAGGCAGTTTGATTCCTGATCCAGACCCTTACTGACCACAAGAATCTGGAATATCTCCTAACAGCTCGTAACCTTAACCAGCGACAGACCTTTGCCAGATTTGACTTTGGGTAGGTCTATACTTACCTCCGGGTCCGGTGGTAAGCAATCGATCTTCTGGGATTGATTTATCGCATCTTGTCTAGACGCGATAAATCGATCCCGGAAGTGCTCGCCATCGACGCCGGTACTCCTACTCAGCAAGAGGAGTATGCGGCATCGACGAGGGAGCCTGCCTGCTGCATCTGGACCCGCGGTAAGTTCGAACTAAGGTACTTCAACTTCAGCTACGTTATTCACATAGCTGAAGTTGAGTATCTTAGTTAGAAGTGGGGGGGTTAGTGTGGACCAGGCCAAAGTCATCAACTACCACTCTGGATCATGAAATGGGAGGGTACATGCCCTGCCCCACAAGGACTAATATGTCAAGTCAGAACAGTTCCCTTAGCTATCATTTTACATCCATCAGATTTTATTCAAGGGACAACAGACATTCTTCATCTGGTCCCTGCTTCCTCAAGAGCTCAGAACTACTACTATCTGTCAGACCCTAGATGCTCCTAATGTTCTGCCCAGCTCAGGGTTTCATTTGAAGATTGGTCTGCTTTATCGTGGAAAGTGCCTTTACATCCCAGAGGGCCACCTCAGACTCGTAGTATTAAAGATGTCATGATATGCCAGTTGCCAGCCACTTCACCTGCTTCAAGAACCAAGACATGGTGTTACAGAATTTGTGGTGGCCAGGATTGATTACTGATGTTAAGTGGTACATTACTTCTTGTGATATGTGCTGTTGGAGCAATTGCGTAGATGCCAAACCATTCAGTCTTCTCCAACCTGTGCCTACCCCTCTCAGCCCCAATCCTTGATGTCGTTGGATTTCATCATAGAGCTATCTCACTCCCAGGGTTGCACTGTCCTTCTCATCACCATCCATCTGACTGAGATTGTGCATTTTATTTCTGTTCAATCCCTCCCAACTGCACAGGAAATGGCCTGTCTTTCTCTAGTTCACATTTTTCATCTTCATGGGCTGCTGAACAGAATAGTCTCAGAATAAGGTTCATAATTCACTTCTTGGTTTTGGTGCAAACTCTGGAAATGCTTAGGAATGGAAGTGCTCACCTCCTCGGCCTATAACTCGCAGATCAGCAGGCAGACAGAATGAGTGAACCAGCTCCTTGAACAGTACCTCCATTGCTTTCTCAGTTATCGTCAAAAGAACTGGGGTATCATCCTGTCATATGCAGAGTTAGCATACATCAACTCCGTCTATGCATCCACCTGACAGCCCAGTCTATACAGACTATGGTTTCCACCCTTGCCTTTATTCAGCCTCACCAACAGATTCCTGCTGCTCCTGCTGCAGCAGATCCAGTTGCCCACCTTCACTGGGTCCACCAAGACCTTGCCAAATAACTGGAAGCCAGCAAAGAGGCATACAAAGACATGCGAACTGAAAACACTGAGCTACACTGTTATCCAGGGTTTTCAGAACCCAAAACAGTGGTAACTTAACTTTCTCTTCAGGCAGTGTCAGGAATAAATCAAAGGTGAACACAGATCCTCCATTTGATAAATGACTAGTACAAACCAGAGTGCTTTTACCTAAAACTACTTTTTATTAGGTCTCCAACACACACACACACAGAGTAGCAATAGTTTCAGAGCACCCCAAATATTATAGTTACCCAAAGTGTGAGATAGTTTCAAATGGCTTCCAGGGGCCCTCCTTCCATCCAGCTGATGGGGAGTTTAGGTGTCAGCTCCTTGCCCGAAGAAAAGCTTCCTCAGACTGCTCCAAAGTGTATTCTTTTGCTTAATCCCTATGGCTAACTTAAAGAAAGCACATAACTCATAGTGATTCCTAGTGGGTCACCAATTCTCCTAATTTCAGCAAATTGCTCTTTATCTCTTCTCAAAGCATGTCTAGTACTTCTAGTCATAACAGCAATAAAACTTATGTGTCGGGGCACTTAAAACCGAGGTCGCCTATCCCCACACTTCCTCCCATTCTCATGGTACATTAACTCTGTCCTATCCACCCATTATGATCAGCAAAACTGCAATCATGCTGTTTGGCCTGGCCTCTCATAGCCCTAATGATTATTTCTAGCTATGTGATATTTGGCTTCAGCTAGCAGTAGCTGGACACACAAAATGGCTGACTGCAGTAATGTCAAGTTCTGGTGTTCTAACACCAGCCCTGTAGGAGATAAGGTTTGGTTGTCCTCCAAACACCTCAAATCCACCCACCGCGCATACAAAATGGACCACCACTACCTAGACCCATTTAAGATTGCCAAACAAATTAATCTTGTAGCAGTTGCTGGAATCCTTGAAGATCCAACCGGTTTTCCATCTATGCCTTCTGGAGCTTACAAGGAGAATCCCTTTCCTGCCAACTGAGCTTCACCATCACCTCCCATAGATATTCATGGCCCAGAGGAGTACAAGGTCCAGGAAATCCTAGACTCCAAGTATGTTCGAGGCAGACTCTATTATCTGGTGGACTGGGAGGGCTATGGACCGGAAGAGTGATTGTTGGAGCTAGTAGAAAACATCCATGCTCTAGAACTCATAAGAACATAAGAATGGCCATACTGGGTCAGACTGAATGAACAGATAATCATCAAGTGATCCATCCTGTCACCTGTTCCCAGTTTTTGGCAAATAGAGGCTAGGGACACTATCCCTGTCCATCCTGGCTAATATCCATTGATGGACCTATCCTCCATGAACTTATCTAGTTCTTTTTTAAACCTTGTTATAGTCTTGGCCTTCACAACATCCTCTGGAAAAGAAGTTCCACGGGTTGATGGTGCGTTGTGTGAAAAAATACTTCCTTTTGTTTGTTTTAAATCTGCTGCCTGTTACCTCATATGTGACTTCCATCAGAAATATCCCCTGAAGCCAGATCCCCTGGTCCCTGGTAGGTACCCTTCGGGAACGGGGTGGTGTCTGTCATGGACCGAGCTAGCAGGAGAGCCAGTCTCCTGGCAACCTAATCAGCGCAGCTGGCTGGCTCTGATAGCAGCTGCCTGACTGTGCCACCTGAGTGTTTGAAGGAGTCAGCAGGCTGATACTTAAGCTCATTAACAGCAGCAATCCAGGGGCGGCTCAGCACATTCCTAGCCCACAGTTGTGTCTGGGCCTGTCCCTGCCTCTGTTGTCTCTAGACTTGCTTCAGCTCCCAGCTTCTTTCTGACTCCTGGCTCTGACTGTCCGCTACACCTTTTGACTGAGACTTTGGTTCACCCTGCAGCTTAGGCTTTGGTTTCTGACTCCCAGCTACGATCCTTGGCTTTGCTCCTGGAGCTGTTCCATCTGGATTCAGCTCTAACTAGTAGGCTAGACTCTTGCACCTACCAATGGGCCAGACTGCCCGCAACTCAGTCAATGACAGGAATGGCACCAATTTCCATTCCTTGCTATGGTCAAGGTACTACGTAACATCTCATAAACTTGGCTTTTATTCTTACCAACTGATTTTTTTTGGGGGGGGGGGGGGGGAGGGAATCTTTTGCTTTCTCACCCTTAGAGGTAAAGAGAAAACAAATTTTACAACATTCTAGAAACTGAAACCCCAGAGAACTAGAAGGTTCTTAATTATGGTGAAAGTTCTCCAGTCTCTAGTCCAGAGATCATTTTATTGAATCCCCTGCTTTCATTAAAAAAAAAAAATGTTTCTCTTCTTGAGCGTATTTTCAGAAGCTATCCACATAAGTTTTCTCTCCCTTTTTGGGGGACTAGTGAAGTATCCATTGCTGAAATCAGAATTCAGCCAAACGCCTGCATGTTTTAAATGGATGGCTGAATACAGTGATCATTTGTCAATTTCCTCTATTGAATTGTTAGCGAGATAGACTTGTGCATGTTATTTGAGACAGAAAATGAATAGTTTGAGTTGCTGTAGTTACAATTATGGTAAGGGGTAAATATTTGCAAGTTACTATGTTTCTTGGATTTTTTTCCCCCTGAATACAGTGCAGTTGGCTAGAGTCAGATCTGAACTAAAGCTTTAAACATGAATTTCATTATTTGGTTGGAGAGTGACGCATCAGTAAAAAATCAACAATTTTAATTAAATGCATTAAGTTATCTCCATAAAACTCCACTCATAGAAATGTAGGGCTAGAGGGGACCTTGAGGGGTCATATAGTTTAGCTTCCTGCACTGCTGCAGGACCAAGTATAGCTAGGTCCTGCCGCAGTATCCTCATGTATCTAATATCATCTAAACTTCTAGGGCCAAATTCTATTCTTGTTTGCAGCTATGATGTCATTGTAACTGTGCTAGTGATTAATTTATGAATCCTTAGAAATGGGGATTTATAAGAAGCACACTAATAAGGCCTGGTTCTGATTTCATTTAGATGGGATTTATGCTGGTAAACGCCACTGAGGGCAATGGATTTACTACTGATTTACATTGTTGAAATGAGGTCAGAATCTGGTCCACAGTGTGTTAAAGCTAGTCAAATAAATCACTGCGAATATATCATCTAACATATTTAGCTGGGTTTGCAAATTATTCATGAACCGATCCTGAGGGCTAATGATGTGTGTGTTATTTGTAGCTATTCACCCAATAGATTATTATGCAAACCAATTTCAGTCTATGGGTTATTTGCAAACTGTTCACTTCTGCTATTCATTATTCCTGCTGTCTGACCAGTTGCCTAAGTGATATAGGACTGTTGCTACTCCCTGACTGGCTGGCTGAAACTTTAACAAATAGGATAATGTTTTCAAAAGCACCTACGTGAATTAAGTCCCACTGAAAGTCAATAGGACTTGGGCACCTAAGTCACATAGGCCCTTCTGTAAGTTTTAGCAATAGCAAATAACTTTCTGCCAGTACACAGTTTTGGAAAAATAATTGAAGATTAAAAATTATGAAACTTATTGGATCCACTAACATTTTGATGAGTAAACTGCTTTATTCTGAATACCCATAAACCATTAATAATATGACATCCTTGTGAATAAATGGTAGAGTCGTGCCATTTTTATTCACAAAAAATATTCACAGTTTTGGTATCATGCAACCATTTCTAGTAGTTACTTGTACCAAGTGTGGAATATCATGCTGAAATGAACAATACTTAGATTTTTGCAGACTTGCTTAAATGGGTTTTCATAGGAGTATTAGGGACCAGAGCATGTGGGGAAAAAAACTCCTAAGAACTAAATTAAAATTAACAAAAACCTTTGTTATAGGATGTGGGATTATGATGAGCCCAATTTAAATTAAAATTTCAGAACCCCTTTTCCTGCCAGTACCAATGGTTTTAATTTATTTCTTGGAAGGGATTATGTCAGATATCAGGTAAGATTAGAGTAGACACATTTCTTCTTCTCATAGGTATAGCATCATAATAACATGGGTAAAAGTGATCCTCATCACAAGATCTTCTGACAAATTCCAGTAGAGCCATTCTCTCTTCTTCCCACCTTCCCCCCCCCCCCC